>NC_045546.1:80736983-80744483 GCF_009769535.1 Thamnophis elegans
CTTCCCGAAGCTCACCCAGCCTTTCTAAGTCTCAGAAATATGAGCAATGTTGACAAACATACATAGCTTGGGTGTTGTTATGGTAGGTGTTGACTTATAGAGCTATTGTGTTAAATTTCCCTATCGTTCTTGGCAGAAGTCAGTACTCCAATAACTTTCAAAAGAAAGTTTTGGTTGATTGCAGATGAAGTTGCAGATGAATAAATACTAGATATGGTGTATGGAAATAAGAGTTATTCAAGAATAATAATGGCTGGGAAATGAAATTATTATGCAAGTTATCAGAAGGTGCAGTTTAGCAATATAAAGCTCAATTTTGTGTGCATGAAATAAATTTACAGTTTAGATGAATATTAACGTTTTAACAGCTTAGTGAAGTCTCCATGTTGAAATAAAGCATTGCTCTGGACATCAATTGCTGGATCTGATGCAATTATTACAAAGTCTTTGTTACTATTGATAGCTGTTCTGACCCCCCCTCGTCCCACACCAACACACACTCTGAGCCAAAGATAAGTTACGGCATTTAATTAACAGACAGACAGGTCCTTGGCAGCAAACCGGCACAAACAAGCAATCCAGCACAGATAAGCCCTGGCAGCAATCCAGCCTGCCAAGCTCACAGTAATGTTCTCCAACATTAGTTCCTGCGTTGACTTCTGCAAAAGGGGTGTGTGCACAAGCAGTCCTTTTATAGTCTGGAGAGCAGCCTAATGACCACCAGCTGAGTGCAATTCCCTCCTGTAATTGCGTAATTGTTCCTTACGCCTATTAGCTCTCGGGTGCCGGGCATCTAGAAACAACTCCCTTGGCTCCTCCCACTGCTGACGTCCAGATCACACTCCCTTGTCTCCACCCCACTGGTCCAAGGCTCAGGCGCCTCCTGGTGGCCAACCAGCCTCTCTGCGCCCTGCTCGGAGTCGGAACCCTGTTCAGGGTCCTCCACATCCTCCAAAGCCGACTCATAGGGCCCCTCACTGACGGAGTCTGGTGGCAGCTCCAATGGCTCCTGCTGGGCCACAACAGATAGGTATGCTATTTTCAAATATTTGCAACTTTAGTTTTCGTCCATATGATGGTTTCTAGATGTGTTGGATCATCTTCCCACATTTTCTAGACAGCAAGGTTTTTAATGAATAATAACTACTACCCCAATAATTATATAGTTCTCCTGTCACACGTATCCCTGTCTTGCTTTGCCACTGTATTGTCTCTATTTCACACTATCCTCTCAACTTCTCAAACTGTCTTTTCCCAATTTCCAGGCCAAATTTGTAAACATTTATTTTGCCATAAACCACATTCTTCATTTAACTACTACTGTTCATTCTGAATCTGTTTCTAATCTCTCCCTGTTCAGTTCTTGTGGTTGATTCTTAAATATTAAATTTTAGTGAAACCAATCATTTGGTTTACCAAAGGAACACAATTGCAAATATCAACAACTTCATTTCCAAGCAGCGGAAATGCTCAAACATCTCATGCCATCCCACTACTCAATGCCAACTGCGATGCTTGATCCTGTGGCTGTTAGTATAAGAGGAGCAAGACAGTAATTCTGTAAACATGGAAAGGGAAAGTTATTATGTCCAGGTGCAAAATTAAACTGGCTCATGCTGTACAAGACTAATATTGCAGCAGAGTGTTCAGAGCAGTTAAAAGCAGATAACTGTTTTAAAAACAGGATACCACCTCCCGGCTCAGGATAAGTTGCTTGGAAAGGAACCTGTTTCTTTTGCAACGCAGTTCCTTTTTAAAAAATTTGAGGTTGGGGTGCCCTCAAGTGGAAAATATAAAATATGCTGTACTAAATTTATTTTTAAGAACATCATTTTTCAAGTAAGGATATTGCAAGTACGTTAAAGTGTTGAATATTTAAAACCAGTATTTCAATTCCTCCAAGAAAGCCCAATACACTTGCTCTGGTATTAATTTTAAAAGTTTTTTGCTCTTTGAACCAAAAGCCCCCAAACACAATACATATGACCTACTGTATAAAAACTAACACTGTAGGTATCCTTGGAGTTGTTTGCAAGGTCCCTTTCTTAGGGAAGTCCCTTTCTTGAAGCTCCATTTGCAACCATTATGAGTCTGTGGTGACTAAAAGGTCACATATGGGGTTTGTTAATATTTGGTAATATTCTAAGATATTCATTTTGGTTCACCGACAAATGCGCACTCGACAAAAGCACGCTGACGAAACCATGGTGAGAAAACCACTAGTTCTAAATCGCGCCGACAAATGAGCGCAGAAGCGCACCGACAACAGCGCGCCGACAAAAGCACGCCTTCAACAAACAAGTAATAACCGCGAGTTCTAACCCTAAACCTAACCCTAAACCTAACCCTAAACCTAACCTAAACCTAACCCTAAACCTAACCCTAACCCTAACCCTAAACCTAACCCTAAACCTAACCCTAAACCTAATGCTAAACCTAACGCTAAACCTAACCCTAAACCTAACCCTAACCCTAAACCTAACGCTAAACCTAACGCTAAACCTAACGCTAAACCTAACGCTAAACCTAACCCTAAACCTAACCCTAAACCTAACCCTAAACCTAACCCTAACCCTAAACCTAACGCTAAACCTAACGCTAAACCTAACCCTAAACCTAACCCTAAACCTAACCCTAAACCTAAACCTAAACCTAATCCTAAACCTAATCCTAAACCTAACCCTAAACCTAAACCTAACCCTAAACCTAACCCTAAACCCACCACTGGTGTGTATGTATGTGTGTGCGTGTATACACACACACACACAGACACACACACACAATACAGAGTTAACTTTTTATATCTATTTTTAATGTTTTTACACGGTAATGGATTTCTCTTTGCTTGTTTCTTGGTGTTGCACTGCTTTTTATTAGCAGTCCTCGTATATTCTCAGATTCTGCTCTCCTAGTTTTGACAGCTTCAGCACTTACAGTTATTGCCTTTCTGTTTTCTTCTTCTCCCTCTGTGAAGTTGTAAGTACCAGGAGCATTTCTCTACTTTCCAGAAATGCTTGCATCCCTCCCTCCATTACCATTTTTCCTCGGATGAAGTTTCCACAAGGAGGCATTGCCATTTCTCTGGGAGAAGTCTGAACTTTTTTTTTTTTCTCTTCCAGAGTTTCTAATCCTTTCTCCTTATAACTGGTCAAAAAAAGTGAGACGATTCTCTGCCTTCAGTAACAGCTCATCTTTGTCTAGAACCCACAGGGTTGCAACCCTCTCCCCAAAACTGTCTACTCGCCAACCCTGAGTTAGAATTGTTGGCCAGTGCAAAAGCTGAAGCATCAGAGCTTCGGTATAGAAGTATTGGAAATGAAATGCTGGAGAATCAACTACTGCTTCTCATAATCTCCCTGTAGGCATCAGTGGTGGGATTCAAATAATTTAACAACCGGTTCTCTACCCTAAAGGCCAGCTGGGTAGGTGTGGCTCGGTGGTCATGTGACCATGTGGGCGTGGCCAACTCAACATCACTCACGTCGATGGGTGCTTCGCTTTAGCTGTTACAATGTGATAAGGGTTAACCGGAGAGGCAGTTTCTGTAAGCAGGGCAATAAAGATTACGCTAGAAACACACCAGAATGTTTCCTTCCTGCCTTCCTTACAGGATTAGCCCTGTAAAGTGGGGAAAAACAAAAGATTTCTTCCAACAATCGGTTCTCTGAACAGCTTAGAAAGTTACCAACTGGTTCTCCCAGATAGGTGCGAACTGGCTGAATCCCACCACTGGTAGGCATCTAAGTAGCCCTCCTAAAGAATCAAATGTTCCAGTCAATTCATCCTGCATTAGGAATCCTAATCCTGACTAAGGGGTATTTGCACAGATTCACCTAATGCATCAGCTATGTCCTTTCCTGGTCCGGGAAGTCTTGTTCATGATCATTCATGCCTTAGCTTCCTCCTGGCAGGACTACTAAAATGGACTTCACATGCGGCTGCCTTTGAAGACCACTCAGAAGTTACAACGGATGCAGTACACAGTAGTTAGCAATAGCAATAGCAGTTAGACTTATATACCGCTTCATAGGGCTTTCAGCCCTCTCTAAGCGGTTTACAGAGTCAGCATATTGCCCACAACAACAATCCGGGTCCTCATTTTACCCACCTCGGAAGGATGGAAGGCTGAGTCAACCTTGAGCCGGTGAGATTTGAACCGCCGAACTGCAGATAACAGTCAGCTGAAGTGGCTGCAGTACAGCACTCTAACCACTGCGCCACCTCAGCTCTATATAGGGTTAGGGTTAGTTGCCATAGGTTTGCCCATGTCATAGCTTTGTTGTGTGAGCTGTACCGACTCTCATACTGGCTGGAGAATTCTGGAAGTTGAAGTCCACACATCTTAAATTTCTCAGTTTTGAAAAACCATGGACGCTCCTTGTGATCCACTTCCTAGATGCTCCGTGAGATCCACTTCCTCAGTTCTGCTTCTAGGATTCTAGAAGCCAAATTCAAATTCTGCTCCAATTGAATCCAATGGCCTGTATGACGTCATTCTATTATTATTCATGTCATTAAGGACAAAGGAAGTGTTCCATGTAAGAAGCAACAGGAAACCTACATGAAGAGGCTGCTCCAGCAAGTCCTCTCCTCGCCGAGGTGGCGCAGTGGTTAGGGTGCAGTACTGCAGGCCACTTCAACTGACTGTTATCTGCAGTTCAGCGGTTCTAATCTCACCGGCTCAAGGTTGACTCAGCCTTCCATCCTTCCGAGGTGGGTGAAATGAGGACCCGGATTGTTGTTGGGGGCGATATGCTGACTCTGTAAACCGCTTAGAGAGGGCTGAAAGCCCTACGAAGCGGTATATAAGTCTAACTGCTATTGCTATCATGGAAAAGGAGTCATGCTATCTGCCACTGATCATGGAATGGGTAAGGCAGTTTTCTCCCATACCAATCATCCTCTAACCAGAACTAATAAAAGACTGAGATAAATTGGATCTAATCCTTAGATGTTCCTATGAAAGCTGACTTAGCAGGAATCTATCTTTCCTTTCATGGAGAATTGGAATAATTGAACTGCCGGATGATGAATTGCCAATGATAGGATTGTTTTTGAGAGAAGGCAAGCATCTCAACAGTATGCATGCGAACTTCGGGGCGAGCAGCGATATCCTACCACTCTGGGAGGCTCGTTTGAGCCTGGACCTGTCTTGGAGGGACAGTGAGGAATGAGAGCACGGGCAGATGTGAAGGGGGAGAACCACAAACCCCTGGAACATCTGCAAGAGCCCTCGACCAAGGTGACAAGGAAGACAGCCATTGCGAGCTGTCAAGAGTTGAGGCGGCTTCACAAAAAGAGAGAAGGAAGCGGCTTGGAACTTCTGGGTGAGATTGTGAGAATACCCTGGGTCACACTGTATTCAAAAGCTTGGTTTTTCCCCTGATTGATTGACTGAAAACAAAGAGAGAAGGCAAAAGGGGGGGGTAGTGGATTACCCCTCCAAGAAGCAGTGGCGGAGAAGCGAACGCCATGGTGGCGCAGTGGGTAGAGTGCAGTACTGCAGGCTGCTTCAGCTGACTGCTATCTGCAGTTCAGCGGTTCAAATCTCACCGGCTCAAGGTTGACTCAGCCTTCCATCCTTCCGAGGTAGGTGAAATGAGGACCCAGACTATGGGGGCGATAGACTGACTCTGTAAACCGCTTAGAGAGGGCTGAAAGCCCTATGAAGCGGTATATAAGTCTAACTGCTATTGCTATTGCTATAAATAAAAGATTCAGCAAATAGTTTTGGGAGGATGGTTTGGAGAAATAGACAGCAGTCTGGATAGAGTTTAAATTTTTAAATTTTGATAATTGATATTGAAGAAATTGAACTCTGAGATTGCTCTGGGAAATTTTTTTTTCTCTTTCCTAACTAGTCTTTTCAGTAACAACAGTGCCATCTAGGACAACCCAGAGAATACATTTTTTTTAAAAATGGCCTTGAACAAAATGCATAGTGATTTAATAAAACAGAGCGGTGATAAAAACTGCCACATTAAGACAAAACGTCAACTGTGGATTCATCTTTGGTGCTTTTGTTTTCCACTTTCCTGATTATAACTTTGGAGCTCTGGAACTTTTTGGAACTGTTTTTGGAACCGTGGAGCTTTTGCTTATATTAAGAATAGAAGTTATTTTTCTTTAGGTGGATCTGTTCCTTGTTTCCTTTTGAAATCAACTTCTTTCTTGTTTTCCTTATAATTTCCACTTAGTGAGTACTTATTGGATTTTTCCTTCTTATTTTTTTTTTTTTTTGTCTCTCCTTTTTCCCCTCCTTTTCTCTCCTACTGTTAAGAGTTGGTGGGAATAAGGCGGATTAAAGATATATTTTCATTTTACAATTGTGGTTAATTTTTTTCTCTCTTTTTGTTGGAATTTGGTTGGTTTAGTAGTGAGTTGTTCCTGGATGCACACCATCGAAGAGCTACTAGGCGTCAGGAACAATTACACAATTACAGGAGGTGATTGCACTCAGCTGGTGGTCATTAGGCTCCTCTCCAGACTATAAAAAGCTACTTGTGCACATGGCCCTCTTTGCAGAAGTCAACGCAGGATTGAATGTCGGAGGACATTACTGTGAGCTTGGCAGGCTGGATAGCTGCCAAGCCTTATCTTTGTTTATTGCTGCCTGAGTTTGTCTGAGTTGCTGCCAACCTTATCTGTTTGTTTGCTTGGCTTTCAGCCACCGAGGTTTTGGTGTCTTGCTATTAAAGTACATTCCAGTTAAGCTTGTCTCGGCATTCGTTACTGGATGGAGGAGGGGTTCAGAACAAGTAACTAAACAGATCCTCTAAATTTTATTCATGAATAAGTGTTTTTTTATTCCCTATATCCAAGCAAATATTTTCAAACCCATATTTAACTGAAGATGTATTTATTTTTCTTTTATCTTATTGTTGATTTTATGTAGATTTCGTTGAGCTAATCTATATTAAATGTTCACTTATTCAACACATTTCTATAGCCATCTATCTAGGCAGCTTACAACATATTAAACAACATAAAACCAACGTCTTGTGTGCTCTCTAGAAGGACAGAACGGGTGGGATTTATCAATTCTTAGGGCGGGAGATATTCTATAGGGTAGGTGTTCTCAACAAATGCATTAAATATTGAAACTATTTATTTGTTAATTAAAATTTACAATTTTGCTTCTTTTGTTCAAAAGAACAAATTACGTTGACTCGCTTTTATATTGTATCTTTGCAACACAGTAGTCCTCTCTGGAATCTCTACAAACATGTGTTAAATCCTCCAGCTAAACAGTTTGTTGTAACAACACAGGAGGAGGAATGTGCTTTCATACCAATTACTATCCAATGAACTATGACAAACTTAAGTTCTAGTAACCATTTCATTGCACTGATCTCACTCACCCCATTCTAAGACACCTTCATTGTTTAATTTAGTTCGTACAAGAAGCAAAATATCAGTCCCGTGAAGAATTAAGTTTTTTGAAACAAGTCTTCTTGCCCTGGTTCAAAGATGGCCCACTTAATTGTTTTATTTATGTAT
>NC_045546.1:80749483-80960084 GCF_009769535.1 Thamnophis elegans
TTCTTATACATTTATTATTTCATTTAATAGGTTATAATATACAGTTTGGGTTGCTTTATTTACCATCCCTTCCTCCTGTTGTAACACCACCTTATTTTCCCTTTCTTTTCTCCCTCCCTCCCTTCTCTACTTTCTTCCTTCCTCCTCTCCTTTCCCTTCCTTCTTCCTGTACCTTTCTCCTACTCCCGCTCTTCCTCTTCCCCTTCCTCCCTCTCTCCTCTCCTTTCCATCCTCCTCTCTCTTTTCTTTTCACCCTCTCTCCCTTCTACTTCCTTCCTTCCTCTCTCTCCTTCCTTCTTCCTGTCCTTTCTCCTACTCCCGCTCTTCCTCTTCCCCTTCCTACCCTCTCTCCTTCCTTTTCTCTCCCTTCCATCCTCCTTTCCTTACCTCTTTCTTTTCACCCTCTCTCCTCCTCTCCTTCCTTCCTCCTCTCGTTCCCCTTCCTTCTTCCTGTACCTTTCTCCTACTCCCGCTCTTCCTCTTCCCTTCCTACCCTCTCCTCCTCCTTTCCATCCTCCTCTCCTTACCTCTTTCTTTTCACCCTCTCTCCCTTCTCTCCTTCCTTTCCTCTCCTTCCCCTTCCTTCTTCCTGTACCTTTCTCCTACTCCTGCTCTCCTCTTCCCCTTCCTACCCTCTCTCCTCTTCTTTCTCTCCTTTCCATCCTCCTCTCCTTACCTCTTTCTTTTCACCCTCTCCCTTCTCTACTTCCTTCCTTCCTCCTCTCCTTCCCCTTCCTTCTTCCCTTACTTTTACTCCTCCTCTTCCTCTTCCCCTTCCTACCCTCTCTCCTTCCTTTTCTCTCCCTTCCATCTTCCTTTCCCTTTCCTTTCTCCCTCCCTCCCTTCTCTACTTTCCTCCTTCCTCCTCTCCTTTCCCTTCCTTCTTCCGGTACCTTTCTCCTACTCCTGCTCTTCCTCTTCCCCTTCCTACCCCTCTCCTCCTCTTTCTCTCCTTTCCATCCTCCTCTCCTTACCTTTTTCTTTTCACCCTCTCTCCCTTCTCTACTTCCTTCCTTCCTCCTCTCCTTCCCTTCCTTCTTCCCTTACCTCTAAGGGAGAACTTTTTCAAGTCATTATCGAGACTGATCCCTGTAAAAAGTGCTGAACCGCAGCTGTTTTGAGTTACTGCTCTTCCTGGGCAATCCGGCGCAGGGGAGATCAGATCTACTAGATCTATCAGATCGTTCCCCCCCCCCCGCAAGAACTAAACAAAAAAAAGAAGAAGAGCGAACTCCCTCTCGCTCTCCAAAGAGAGAAAGCGAAGGGACCAAAGCAAACATCTTCTACCTGCGTACCTGCATTTCCTTGATGTTCTCCATCGGGGCGATGGGCTGGGCCGGCCTGGGATGGGATGGATAGGAGGTGGACTTGCTCGGGCGAGTAGCCGACGCCTGCGAGGCCCTCTCCTTTTGCTCCATGGCCCTTCAACAGCCGGGCGGGGAAGGCAAAGACAGCTGCTCCGGCCGGCCGCTTGCTTCTTCGGTGCAAAAACACCCTGCGCGCTCCGCTTGCTGCTGCGGCTGCCGTTGCTATGGCGAGCCTCAATCCTCAGACGCTTCGGGAAGGCTGGTGCCGCTGCTGCTGGTGGTCGCCCCGCTTTGCCTCGGATAGCGGCGGGAGAGACCCCTCCCCGCCAATGGAAAGTCAAATCGAGTTCGCTTCTTTGCAGAGACGCAAACGGTGCTTTTTTTTATTATTATTATTTCAAGAGGCAACTGGACTTTTCTGGGTTTTGAAGAAGCTAAAGAAGCTTCTGGGATGAGAAGCGAAACGTCTTCAAAGAAAAAAAAAAGGAGACAGTCCAGTGGCCTCTTGAAAAAAAATACTTTTGGGAAGTTTATCACCCGGCCCTCTCCTAGAAAAATGAAATAGCCTAGGAAATGTTGAAAAGGCAGAATATTTCTCTGGATGTGAAAAAGGAAGAAGCATGTGTTAAAAGACAGAAGAGTTGCCGGCAGCTTCCTGCCCATCCCCACTTTGTCAATGGGCCATTAAGAAGGGCAAGCTAGTCCACTTTACATAATAAAGACTTCTCCACTTCAGCTCCAGAGTGATGGGATTAAGGCATGAGGATATCGGTTGCCCAATTCACCACATGGCATCTGAGAACTCACCCAAACCTTGAAAAAAAGTACTTTGGGACTGTAGGAAGTTTATCACCCGGCCCTCTCCCAGAAAAATGAAATAGCCTAGGAAATGTTGAAAAGGCAGAATATTTCTCTGGGTGTGAAAAAGGAAGAAACGTGTTTTAAAAGAGAGAAGGAGCTGCCGGCAGCTTCCTGCCCATCCCCACTTTGTCAATGGGCCATTAAGAAGGGCAAGCTAGTCCACTTTACATAATAAAGACTTCTCCACTTCAGCTTCAGAGTGATGGGATTAAGGCATGATGATATCAGTTGCCCAATTCACATGGCATCTGAGAACTCACCCAAACCTTGAAAAAAAGTACTTTGGGACTGTAGGAAGTTTATCACCCAGCCCTCTCCCAGAAAAATGAAATAGCCTAGGAAATGTTGAAAAGGCAGAATATTTCTCTGGATGTGAAAAAGGAAGAAACGTGTTTTAAAAGAGAGAAGGAGCTGCCGGCAGCTTCCTGCCCATCCCCACTTTGTCAATGAGCCATTAAAGCCTGAGCTAGTCCACTTTACATAATAAAGAGTTTTCCTGTTCAGCTCCAGAGTGATGGATTAAGGCATGATGATATTGGTTACCCAACTCACCACATGGCATCTGAGAACTCACCCAAACCTTGAAAAAAAGTACTTTGGGACTGTAGGAAGTTTATCACCCGGCCCTCTCCCAGAAAAATGAAATATCCTAGGAAATGTTGAAAAGGCAGAATATTTCTCTGGATGTGACAAAGGAAGAAACGTGTTTTAAAAAGAGAGAAGAGCTGCCGGCAGCTTCCTGCCCATCCCCACTTTGTCAATGGGCCATTAAGAAGGCCAAGCTAGTCCACTTTACATAATAAAGACTTCTCCACTTCAGCTCCAGGGTGATGGGAGTAAAAGCATGATAATATTGGCACTTTACCCAACTCACCACGTGGCATCTGAGAACTCAACCAAACCTTGAAAAAAAGTACTTTGGGACTGTAGGAAGTTTATCACCCGGCCCTCTCCCAGAAAAATGAAATAGCCTAGGAAATATTGAAAAGGCAGAATATTTCTCTGGATGTGAAAAGAAAGAAACATGTTTTAAAAGACAGAATAGCTGCCTGTAGCTTCCTGCCTATCCCCACTTTGTCAATGGGCCATTAAGAAGGCCAAACTAGTCCACTTTACATAATAAAGACTTCACCAGCAGCTACAGGAAAGCATGATAATATTGGCCCTTTACTCAACTGACCACATGGCATCTGAGAACTCAACCAAACCTGGATTCAAAACGCAGCCCAGAGAGTTGCCCCTGCATGGCCCTATGGGAGCCTGACAACCAATCAGAATACATTTCTTACACAGGAACAGGAAACAGAGAGGTGGGACTGAACAGGTTGTAAAAAGCCTAGCAAGCCCCTCCCTCGGCCCTTCACTTCTTCTCCACCAACATTGAAGCATGTGATCCCCTTTTCTGTTCAGGGCTCAAGCCACGTGGCCCTGTCCAACAATAAACCATCTTTCCAAGCAGCCTCCATGTCTCCAGTGTCTTTTTTCCCTAACCAATAAGAAATGAGTTAAGTATTTCCATGTTGCAATGCTTTTGAGAATGTATAAGAAACGCGTGCTTTGATAATGAAGGTTGTTCAGAACTTGCAATGCTAGCCATGGGCTAGCTTTCTGAACCTGGCTGCCAAAGAAACTTTTCCTGTATCCGGATGATGAAAGAAATGTCCTTCTGGGTTCGGCTCCAAGTGGGGGAAAAGACACTGGAGACATGGAGGCTGCTTGGAAAGATGGTTTATTGGTGGACAGGGCCACATGGCTTGAGCCCTGAACAGAAAAGGGGATCACATGCTTCAGTGTTGGTGGAGAAGAAGAAAAAGGCTGAGGGAGGGGCTTGCTAGGCTTTTTATAACCTGTTCAGTCCCACCTCTCTGTTTCCGGTTCCTGTGTAAGAAATGTATTCTGATTGGTTGTCAGACTCCCATGGGGCCATGCAGGGGCAACTCTCTAGGCTGTGTTTTGAATCCAGGTTTGGTTGAGTTCTCAGATGCCATGTGGTCAGTTGAGTAAAGGGCCAATATTATCATGTTTTAATCCCATCCCCTGGATCTGAAGGGGAGAACTCTTTATTATGTAAAGTGGATTACCTTGGCCTTCTTAATGGCCCATTGACAAAGTGGGGATAGGCAGAAAGCTACAGGCAACTATTCTGCCTTTTAAAACATGTTTCTTTCTTTTCACATCCAGAGAAATATTCTGCCTTTTCAATATTTCCTAGGATATTTCATTTTTCTGGGAGAGGGCTGGGTGATAACTTCCCACACTGAGAAGTCTAAAGCCTGTCATTTTCTGCAACAATATAGTACATTGTCACTGGAAAAACGCATTTGTTGTCCTGATCTTTACAATAGAAATATATTTACCTTCCTTATTTTATCAGACATTGCCATTCTTCTCAGGGTTAATTTTCTTTTTATTTCTCCAACAAGCTCTCCCACTTCATCTATTCCTCGGGTAAAGAAAACAGAATTATCTACCACCTTCACCATTTGCCACCAATTGTGAGTTCACTAAGCACGTGATTGACATTTCTTTTGTTACTCTTAGTGTTTAACATTAACCTAGATTGGTTAATTTCCTGTTTTTGCTGTTGTAATATTTTTAAGTTTTCTTTCAGCTGACAAAGTGGTGTTACAGGCACACCTAAAAAAAAACAAGAACCTAGAACTAAGGAGAAATTTCCTAACAGAATAATTAAACAATGGAACAACTTGCCTCCGGAAATTGTGAATGCTCCAACCCTGGAAGTTTTTAAGAAAAAAAATGGGACAATCATTTGTCTATAAGGTTTCCTGCCTGAACAGAGGGTTGCACTAGAAGACCTCCAAGTTCCTTCCAACTCTGTTATTCTGTTAAGTTAAAATATATTGTGTGTTATTTTAGACAGATTTTAGACCTGACTTAAGTTTAAACCATCATTAAATCAAATCTTACTGACTTTAAGTGAAACCATTACCTTTCACTATCACTCTGGCTCTTATACAAGGAATATCTGGTTAATCAGAGTTAGGTCTAGGTCAGGCCTGTCAAACTCACGGGCTGCGGACTGGATGCGTCATACGCTGGTCGATCCATAGAGAATCTTAAGGAATGTTTATTTTCATTTTCAAAGAGCAAGTAGTGCCTACATCTTGGCTGAGTGTGAGAAAGGGAGATGCTGCTGCTTACGGCCTCCCCATCCTCAAAGGATTTTCTGACTTTACAGTTTACCAGTAATCTGTTACAGCATGAGAGTTTTAAAAATACTATAAAAATGTTCTTCATGGAAAAGCCACTAGGGGGCGAGAACTCTCCCTAGGAAGACTCTGAATCTCATCTCTCTCTTAATCTCTGTAAATCAAGTAGTGTTTATATATATATAATATATATATAATATATAATATATAATATATAATATCATATCATATATCATATATCATATATCAATATCATATACCATATACCATATACATATACCATATACCATATACCATATACCATATACCATATACCATATATATACATATTCATATATCATATATCATAATATGTGTGTGTGTGTGTGTGTGTGCGCGTGCAAACTGGTAGGAACCCACCTCTGATTCAGAAGATTGTTTGGCCCTATTCATTCATCAACTAAATTAATGAGTTTTCTGGGTTCACACCACCTGCTGAAACATAAACTGAGCCGAGGTGGCGCAGTGGTTAGAGTGCAGCACTGCAGGCTACTTCAGCTGACTGCAGTTCTGCAGTTCGGCGGTTCAAATCTCACCGGCTCAGGGTTGACTCAGCCTTCCATCCTTCCGAGGTGGGTAAAATGAGGACCCGGATTGTTGTGGGGGCAATATGCTGACTCTGTAAAACCGCTTAGAGAGGGCTGAAAGCCCTATGAAGCGGTATATAAGTCTAACTGCTGTTGCTATTGCTGTAAACTAACCACTAGGTTGCATTATAAAATGTGCTAGGCTAAAATATGCTTGGCTACTTTGTGCTTCGCTGTGTATCACAACCCGCTCTTAAGTCTCAAATTAGAGAAACCACATTTTAGCGTAGCATGTTGTGCAAAGTCAATTGCTATAGTGATAGCACTTATACTTCTTGGATAATTGTTAATTTCCCCCCTCAGATTTTAACAATTTGCATTGTACATCTGTCCAACCATTCTACCACGCCTTTGGGGGGGCCCTGGATAGAAAGGTGGGGTACATATTAAATAAACAGTATAGGAATATGGTGCATAGTAATGCTTTAGGTTTTTGGCTTTATCCAAGAAATATAAGTGCTATCACTATAGCACTATGAGTAGTGCTTTGAATTCAGAGCCAGCCACTTGATTCTGAGAAAAATGTGTTAGGTTTGAAGAGTTGATATTGTACAAACACACACACACACACACTCAGTGCAATGTGACCCCCCTTTTGCCTTTAAACTCAATGGACTGCCCAGCCTTATTTCAATTTTAAAGGTCTTGATAGTTTCCTAATTCAATCCCTGGGGAACACATTCAATTTTGCTCAATGAGAATTGTTACCCAAAAATAAGTCTAGAAAAGCTCATATATGACAAATGATCACTCCTCTCACACTGATCTTCCCTTGTTACATTTGCTATTTCCATACTGAACAAAGTAGCTTATATCTCCTTAAAATATTTATCTAATTTTCCTTTCACTTATCGAATCTAGTACAAGGCTTCATCTTTAATTAATGAGAAAGGTGCCGGATA
This sequence comes from Thamnophis elegans, assembly GCF_009769535.1. Taxonomy (NCBI): domain Eukaryota; kingdom Metazoa; phylum Chordata; class Lepidosauria; order Squamata; family Natricidae; genus Thamnophis; species Thamnophis elegans. The sequence continues at coordinate 80,756,350 of NC_045546.1, forward strand.
AATATCTATGTAGAACAAGACATATTTGTTTCAAGAGTAAAGTTTAAGTTCATTCATTTGTACACATGACAAAAGAATATATCGGTAAGTGCATAATTTATTTGGTTGTTTATTATAAAGAATGAGAATTACAGAGGAATATCAGAATAAGAGGTATTGAATGTGCAATGCATTATCTTTTGGTAATGACAAGATTATGAATGAATGAATGAATGAATGAATGAATGAATGAATGAATGAATGAATGAATGAATATTTTATTATTTTTTATATATAGACTAGGCAACCTTTTATGATTTCCCTTGTTAATTAACAGCAGCTCAAGTTGGAGGGTACAAGATTCACATGAAGCAGAGATTGCATGGAAGCAAAACATGAATGTTGTTTTAACCCTGATCCAGGTTTTCCATGATAGCTTTTAGCAAAACCAAACATTAGGATATGCATCCATGCATCTCCAACTTAATGCCTCAATTCACTGTAAAAAAAAAGTGAGGGATTACTGTGCTTTTTAGTAATGTTGCTTTTTGGATTAGGAAAACAAGCAGAGAGTTGTTTCAATCTAAAAACTGATAACTGAACTGTATCATGGAATTCTCATGAACTTTCCAATGAAATTTTCTCTTCCTTCCATAAATCATTTTGTGTTATGTTGTTAAATTGTAAAGCCTTTCAACAAGATACATTTCTCTTTCTTTGTATGTAAGCTCTTCAAAGCAACTTTTTCACTGTGAAAGAAAGCTACCACAGCTAAAAAAAAAAATCCCATATGACAGACTGACTGGGGATTATAGGACATTTCTGGAGAAGTTTAAGTTAGGGTAAAGCTACCTTGAAGTGCTCATGACAACTTGTTTTCCATTCGGCTCTAGTCATTCTGAATAGATAGTGGCCACATTTCTTATCACATCACATGGTGCAACGGAGAGTACATGATTTGTTGAAGTGATGAATTCAGTAGCCTGGATTAAGTAAACCAGAATTTAGTAGTCTTCTAGTAAGTAACATTCTCTTATGTTAAGCTACAGAGCAAGTTGATAGTTGGATAAGGTGACCAGACGTCCCGATTTTGGCGGGACAGTCACGATTTCGCACAATTTGTCCTACGTCCTGGGACACACACACACACACAGAGTGAGTGATTAAGTGAGTGAGTGAGAGACAGACACAAACACACACACACATACACACGAGTGACAGAGAGAGAGGAAGAGAGGGAGAGAAATAGAGTGATAGAGAGAGAGGGAGGGAGACAGAGAGAGACACACACAGAGTGAGTGATTAAGTGAGTGAGTGAGAGACAGACAGACAGACACACAACACACACACACACAGAGTGACAGAGAGAGAGGGGGGGGGAGAGAGATAGAGAGAGAGGGAGGGAGAGAGCTTTCAATTTGTAGGGATGTAACCTGGCTGTTTTTTGCCTGCTCTCAAAAAGATTTGCAGGGTTGAACCTGGTTAATAATTGGAGGGGAAACCCACCTGGGAATCTCAGTACTGTATATTTAATAGGAAAATATTAAAAATTGTCCAAAAGCAACAATGACAATTTCCATACTACTGCTAAGAAAATTACGACACCTCAATAAAATTATAGGAGCCGAGTTTAACTCAAGAGAAACTTTTCTAAAGGTAGACAGTTATATAACAATTCCACAATTCTGAAAGAACAAGCTTGTCCTGTATGAAATTTAATGCTACAGCAGAATGAAGTAACACTGAAGATAAGTGCAGGTAGTCCTCAATGTACGACCACAATTGAGCCCCGCATTTATGTTGTTAAGTGAGAAATTTATTGAGTTTTGCCCCATTTTACAATTTTCTTGTCACATTTGTTAAGTGAAAAAAAAATTTTTTTAATCACCCTCCCCCTTCCCCCGGTCAATGGTGTCCCTCTTTACCAATGTTAAAATCTGGTCACCTTATAGTTGAATGACTAAGCTTCTCTAAGTTCCATATTACTTCAATGAGAGTATTCAATGGCAAACCCATGGGAAGGATTTTTCTGTGGCCTTGAACCTTTGGAAATGTGATTCATATTCATTATAAAAGTCCAGGTAGCAAAAGCAAAATGTGAATGCTCCAATTTTTCCCTAATCAAAGATTATTCATGAATCCCAACTTTCTGACTGATCTGCTGTTGCGTTCCAGTGTAAGAATATATAACTAAACAGGAATTTTTTAAAAAAAATATGAATTGGAGCTTTCAGTTCCCTTCCTCTGTCGCTGCCCCAGGTGAATTCAAGTGGGAAAATGAATAAACCTCTATGTAATGAGTGTTGATCTAGTGAGGAATACTTTTTTTAACAGTCTGGTGCCAGTGGTTGTGAGACTTGTTTTCTGTTTCTTGCTAGCCCGTAGCTTAAAGTGGAATTGACTCGCGAAGGTTCTCAAAACATGGCTTGGAAAGAATGTTCACTGCATTTCATGTCCGTTTTTTACAATCAAATCAGCAATGCTCTTTGCTCCTTTGAGAGCATTCAGTGCTAAAGGCGACGACGGGCGCTACAAGATGAAATAAATGGCACATACCTAGCATGCAAAAGTGAAATGAAGGAATGATCAAAGATGGTGGAACTGATTGTATGATTTCTAATTTCATGCAAGATGCTCCTCTGTTAATGATTCCTTGCACCAGAAAAAGCAGAGAGATGGCTAGACAAGATTCTTTCCCTAAGCAACATATAGTGAATATATTAAACTAAATAATAATCAACTACTGTACTGTCGATGCTAATATTGTGCCATGGGCATCTATCATGCTCATAGATAGATATATATTTTAATTTTTAAATAATGTCAGTATCTGGCAATTGTAAAACAAAAAGCAAGACAATGGACACACATCTTCATTTCCAAAATTGCTCCTGAACCCAAAAGTGTGTATGTTAGTCTGGTGTATAGCTGTGTAATACAAATACATTTGGCGTGTACAAGAAGTATCATCAAGGAATGAGGCAATGCAGGACAGGCAATTAACAATGAGAACAACCAATCAATGGAACAGCTTGACTTCAGAAGTTATGGGTGGTTCATCATTGGAGGTCTTTAAGAAGAGACTGGCCAGCCACTTGTCTGAAATGGTATGGGGTCCCCTGCTTGAGCAGAGGGTTGGACTAGAAGACCTCCAAGGTCCCTTTCTGCTCTATTCTGATTGATTGATTGATTGAATTGAGACAAATATCCCCTAAGCCACATATTTCAGAAATTGACCTTACTCAATATTTCAGATTGTTCCAGGAGATCCTTTCCTAGTTCCATCAATATAAGGATTTTGCACAATATTGAGCTGTTTTTCTTTACACAAAATGATATGTTCTGTGCATGTTAATGAACGTATCTTCCTATCAATAGAAAGACAAATTTAACAAATAGGCCACCATTAGGTAGAAAAATATTAGGTGAAAGGCAAGGATGTCATTTACTTGAAATTGGATACTTTTTATTAATTACTGGAAACATAAGATAAATGGATTTAATGTAGTGTAGCAACATTATTGCTTATCCAAAGCAATGGTATCAAAAGTATATGTACTTGGATATATGTATTTGTATATATTTGATTAACTAAGTAAACAAACAAAAAAATATGCTATGCTATTTATTACAGAGTTATTTTACAGCAGAACTCATATATATCCAAGTCTGTGTTTCTTATAAACCAGAGTTTATCTGTAGAGCTTTCACGTGTTTAAGCTAATTTGGCCGAAATCCTGCATTTATCATCTATATTTGATTCATACACAAGCCTCAAGAATATTGCTAGACCAGCCCATCTGTAAAAAAAAAAGGCAGGATTTCTAAATATAAGTTGAACAGCTCAGTTCTCTGGAGGCAAATTGACATTTTCTGCCTGAAGGAACTTGTACTATACATGCTGGCTGTGAAATGCTCTTTCATATGTTATTTACACAGGCACCACTGCCTATTTTTCTGTGTTACAGAATGATAGTACATTATGCCTCAAAATGAAGGTTCCAGCTCTATAAGAAAAAGAGAAAGATGAAAAATCAAATGTGGCTCTGTAAATCAATTTTTTGGAATGCATGCTGACATTAATATATGTATACAATATATTAATATAGCAAGGGGTGTGTGACTTATCCATTTTTGAACTAGCAATTTTATCTGCTAATCAAAATGTGACCTAATATGTTTTTTTGTGTGTGTGTGGCATAGATTTTATAATATTCAGTGATGTTAGACAATCAATATTTTCCCCCAAGGTCATTTTAGAAATCTGTTTGACCTTTAATTAATATGTGACATATATTGATAATTTCTGCCGTTTTGGTTTTTTTACTTGTGCAGTTTTTATCTATTTCCTTTTTTTTTTGTATTTGTAATGTTTTGTTTCTTTCTGCAACAGTGACAAGGAAATAAACAATAAAATAAATAAATAAATAAATAAATAAATAAATAAGAATGTTAGCGTTCTAGTAAATCAAACCACTTATTGGGTTGATTGTGCTGTTTTGAATGAACCGAATGACGCTGAATCAAAATCAGAGCTGTATTTCTTTGTTTTTGACTGTAAAATGTGTTTGCAATACTCAACAGCGTTTCCTTAAATCACTGTTGAACTGGAGACTAGATTTTACAGCTGACCTCAATGTCAACTCAATAGCAAACATTTCCCTACGTATTTGAACAATACATTTCCCTAAACTACCCAGAAGTCCTTTTGAAGGACAAGATTGAGTCTAAGGATCTGATGAGGCAGGCCTATTAAAATAGAGTTGACAAGCAGAGGCTATGTTTCCCTGCAGGAAAAGAGACACAAGTCTATCGGGAAGGAAGGCATTGCCTGGAAAGAGAGATTTCTTCCAACTCAATTGCCGATAGCGCAAAGCTACAGCTAGATGGGTCTCCAAAGGGCAGAAGTATAACAGCTTTCATTTTACAAGGGAAAAAAGTTTTGCTCATTGTCTATAGCTAATTATGAAAAAGAAGAGAGAAATCTCAATACAGGTTGTCCTTGAATTACAACAGTTCATTTCGTGACCTGTTCTGACCTCCCTCGTCCCACACCAACACACACTCCGAGCCAAAGATAAGTTACGGCATTTAATTAACAGACAGACAGGTCCTTGGCAGCAAACCAGCACAGACAAGCTTGGGCAGCAATCTGGCACAGATAAGCCGTGGCAGCAATCCAGCCTGCCAAGCTCACAATAATGTTCTCCGACATTCGTTCCTGCATTGACTTCTGCAGGAGGGGCGTGTGCACAAGCAGTCTTTTTATAGCCTGGAGAGGAGCCTAATGACCGCCAGCTGAGTGCAATTACCTCCTGTAACTGCGCAACTGTTCCTGACGCCTATTAGCTCTCCAGTGCCGGGCATCCCGGAACAACTCACTGCTGGTGTCCGGATCACTCTCCCTTGTCTCCTCCCCACTGGTCTCCTGTCTGGGTAGATAGTTAAGTGTTGTGGCCCGGTAGGAGTCGTGGGACTCCTAGACAGCGAGGGTCTTATGAGTCGGCCCTGGAGGAGGTGGAGGACCCTGGACAGGGTGCTGACTCCGAGCAGGGTGAGGAGAGACTGGTTGGCCACCAGGTGACGGTGAAGCCGTGGATCAGAGGGAATGTTCAGGAAAACACTTGCGAGTTGTTTCAGGATGCACGCCGTCGAAGGGCTACTCGATGGAAGGAATATCTGCGTAATTGTAGATGATTGCGCTTAGCTGATGCTGATTAAGATCATCTCCTGATTATAAAAGATACTGTTTGTGCCACACCCTGTTTGCAGGAGCAACATTCACATTCACGAATTAAGAGAAACCAACTCGGAGAAGTGGTTTGCTGTGAGAAGCCTGTTTGCAGTGCTGCGTAGGTTTGTAGGACTTTTTGCCAGAGTGATTATCTCTTTGTTTATTTTGGGCTTGCAGCCAACAAGAGTCTGGACTGATTAAAACATTCTTTCGTACGTTTGTTTTGCCTTTTGTTCCTGGACGGAGAAGGTGGAGGGGGGGGGTCAGAACAGTTAAGTATTTTTAAAAAGAAAATTTCTTATTAAAGCTTCCTGAATGTGATTCACTGCACAGTTCCCAAGTTCCCTTTAATATTCTTAGACTTTTCCATGAGCTTTTGGTAACTGTAATGTTTGGAAATCCTGAACCTTGTTTATCATTCTTTGCTTTTGTGTTTATGTAGAACTGGTACGAGGGGTCCTTACGTAGAAATTCTTTGATCAGATGGACGGATAGATAAGAATGTGTCCAAGAATTTCCTCTGGATGATGGCAGCCTCTGAAAATTGGGTGGTGGTTTTTTTCTAAAACAAGAGTGGGATTTTGATAAAGAACAAAATTGTTCAAGCAGTGAAGTTCTTTCCATTACTCTTTAGCAGTTCTGGACATATCTTCCAATTAATTATAACTCATCTAACAAATCTTAAAATTTTGAAATCCCAGCTCAGCCTTTTTCATTATACTGTATATCTATTTGACATCCATTGTAAGCTATTATCATGGAGGGCAAATTAGCAATAGCAATAGCAATAGCAGTAGACTTATATACCGCTTCATAGGGCTTCCAGCCCTCTCTAAGCGGTTTACAGAGTCAGCATATTGCCCCCAACAACAATCCGGGTCCTCATTTTACCCACCTCGGAAGGATGGAAGGCTGAGTCAACCCTGAGCCGGTGAGATTTGAACCGCTGAACTGCTGATTTAGCAGTAGCCTGCAGTACTGCATTTAATCACTGCGCCACCTAGTATTTGGTATTTTCAAACCTTCATTTTTATTACTTGATGATGTAGCATTTCTAACCGTTTCCTACCGTAGACAAGGCCGAAAAAATCTGCCTACAAAAATTTTTTTTGGCAGGTTTCTTTCCTTCATACTGGAAGCATTGCTATATATATTAAAAGAAGCTAAATTAAACTGGCAATCATTTGTGTACAATTATATTCTTGAAAGTCAGTAAGTAGCATATTATTACAGCGTCATTAAAAATAAAATCATTATGAGATTTTCTTATGTGATTTAATGAACTCATACGGAAGGTGAGTCTAGATGAAGGAATATTTTATTATGCTTGGTAAAAAAAGCAAAAAGAAAGAAAAAAAAAGAATACACATACATTAATTTATAAGATTTGAAAAGTAAAGTTACAATTGAAACCAGAAACTTTTAGGGTTAATGGGGAACTAATTTTAAAAAAATCATGGAATTTATGATTTGTGGTTCTGATGATTTGACAGAAACTTGATAATAGAGAAGAGTAAGGTTTTCCGTAATTATAGTTTCATAATTTTTTAGTGGTACAGGTAGTCCCAACAGTTCATTTAGTGATTGTTCAAAGTTACAATGGCGATGAAAAGTGACTTATTACTGTTTTTCACATGACAGTTACAGCATCACCATTGTCACGAGATCAAAATTCAGATGCTTGGCATCTGGCTCATATTTATAGCAATAGCAGTTAGACTTATATACCGCTTCATAGGGCTTTCAGCCCTCTCTAAGCGGTTTACAGAGTCAGCATATTGCCCCCAACAACAATCCGGGTCCTCATTTTACCCACCTCGGAAGGATGGAAGGCTGAGTCAACCCTGAGCCGGTGAGATTTGAACAGCCGAACTGCAGAACTGCAGTCAGCTGAAGTAGCCTGCAGTGCTGCATTTAACCACTGCGCCACCTCGGCTCTTGGCAACTGGCTCATATTTATGATGGCTATGATTCATGTGGTCAACTTTTGCAACTTTCTGATAAGCAAAGTCAAAAGTGAAGCTACATTTACTTAACAACTGTGTTACTATCTTAATCACTGATTCATATAACAACTGCGATAAGAAAGGTCATAAATTGGGGCAAAACTCGCTTAACAAATGTCTCACTTAGTAACAGAAATGTTGGGCTCAGTTAGGATTCCTAAGTCTTGTAACTAACTGTAACTTATATCTTCTGGAAAGAATATCAGAAGCTTCTATTTCTTTTCATTCTTTCTTTCTGCACTTTTGATTTTGTCTCCTTACAGCTTTTAATCTTTATTAGTTCGTTAGTTTTTATGTTCTTTGTAAAACTTTTAATAAAAAATAATTTAAAAAAAATCAGCTTCACATGGCGCTCATAATCCCAAATGTGGTTTATTTGTGATTTAGAATATTACGCAAACCCAGATATCATGGTCTGTGGCTTGCGATGGAATGTGAGCTCAGCTAAATCAGTGTCAATTGTGTACCAATTCCTGTGTAGATAATGCTTTTACTACATTTGTGATTTAGGTCATTCAAGAACTATTAAGACATCAAAATATCTGCTATCTGAGGTGATAATAAGAAAAACGATTCCCATAAGTTTGCCTCTGGTTGCTAAAGGAGACTCATCAATATTACTGAAATACTGAATTTATTCTGAAATCTGAATTATTTTGTATTAAGACTAGCTATATGTTTTAAAAAAATATTAAGTTTTTGTAAGGCTGTGTAGCATTTTGAATTTTGTTCAAAAGGGATGCATCCAAGAATATGGGAGACTTTCTGCAACTCTTTAAAGCATCTATGTTGTTTCATAAGATTGTGCAGCAGCTGTTTTAAAGAGTTGAACGGATGTAATCATTGTACCCCTCCACATTCGTACGTGACCCGTCAAAACCGCGTTCCACAAAAGCGCGGTCGACGAAATCGCGTATGTGACGTCATCACAGCACGACGAAAAAGATTGAAAAATTGAAATAAAAATTAAATTACAGCAAGCCAATTCACATAAAGGTAAGCGTTAGGTTAAGGGTTAGGGTTAGGGTTAGGTTAAGGTTAGGTTTAGAGCGTTAGCGTTACGTTTAGCGTTAGGTTAAGGGTTAGCGTTAGGTTTTTCGTTAGGTTAAGGGTTAGGTTTAGGTTTAGGTTTAGGGTTAGGTTAAGGGTTAGGTTTGGGGGGGTTAGGGTAAGGTTTTCGCTTTATTTTACATTTTTCGATCTTTCGTCGCGCTGTGATGACGTCACATACGCGCTTTCGTCGACCGCGATTTTGTCGTCCGCGGTTTTGTGGTGGAACCCATTCGTAAGCATCTTTGTAGAAGCAAATCTGAAACATTACAAAATTGCAGTATCTTACATATATTTATGCAAATATTGTCCTTGGAAAATGTGGCAGTATTTTTTTAACAAGAGTTATAGATGGATTCACAAGAACTTGATTTATCAAGTATTAACCATACAGCTAAATGAGAAGCCAAGTACAGAGAAATTATGCCACTGAATATCTGCTATGTTTGGGGAAAATAGAAACGTATAGGTGCCAGTGCTGTAACGCAGTTCATAAATTACACTAAGCCATTATGTGATTTGTCTATTTGATTTGGTTACAGGCTGTATTCCCTGATTTATTCCCTAAACCATGATTAGTGAAAAATGACTTTATGTGAATTCAGTAGTAGTACTATGACCAAAGATGTTTCTAGTATAAAACTTCCTAAAGTCCTATTAAATATTAGTGGCTTCAGTATTCTTGTCACTGCTCTGTGACAATGTCCTTCAAATGACGCCAGTATCCTGCAAACATTCTTGCATTCATTCCAGTTATTCTCAAGAAAAGTTTAATGAATATATCATTAAACTTCCTGGTTTCCATAAAAGCTATAATATTACTGTATGGTACCTAATCATTTTATAATGTTGAGGCGGGCTTTTAATTGTCTTCTTTAAGTGACACCTAATCAAAATGTATTTTTTTAAATATTTTAAGCAGTGTGGCTGCATTTTGAGATGTACAACTGAAAAACAATTATAAAAACAATGAAAAAATTATAAAACAAATGTGGATTCCAAGTTGGTAACCCACACTCTTTCCTGAGTATTAGTATTTGCATTGCTACTATATTTACATTAATGCATCCACATTTGAGTAATGTATGGAGAAGCACCTGGTGGATCTCTTAACTGGGGATCAGGTTCTCTCGCAGAGTGCAGCCTCCAGCATCACAATATCAGCGGGCGAGCCTTATTTTGAATAATCAATGTTCTTTATATCCTAAAGAAAATACCCTTTTTTAAATAATTGAGCCCATAGATCAAAGACTGGAGAATACAATACAGAGATCAAAATATGATAAAATAATTATAGTATTTGCACAGTTGAACAAACGGTTGAGAGATTGCAGGAAGGCAATCTCCAAGTTCCATAGCTGAGTTATCACACTTAATATCAGGAAGAAGACTAGAATACAGGTTGCTGATTTGAGTTCAACTCTGTTCTTATTGATGAAAGAAATGTCCTTCTGGGTTCGGCTCCAAGTGGGGAAAAAGACACTGGAGACATGGAGGCTGCTTGGAAAGATGGTTTATTGGTGGACAGGCCACGTGGCTGGAGCCCTGAACAGAAAAGGTGATCACATGCTTCAATGTTGGTGGAGAAGAAGAGAAGGGCTGAGGGAGGGGCTTGCTAGGCTTTTTATAACCTGTTCAGTCCCACCTCTCTGTTTCCGAGAGCCGAGGTGGCGCAGTGGTTAGGGTGCAGTACTGCAGGCCACTTCAGCTGACTGTTATCTGCAGTCCGGCGGTTCAAATCTCACCGGCTCAAGGTTGACTCAGCCTTCCATCCTTCCGAGGTGGGTGAAATGAGGACCCAGACTGTGGGGGCGATATGCTGACTCTGTAAACTGCTTAGAGAGGGCTGAAAGCCCTATGAAGCGGTATAAGTCTAACTGCTATTGCTATTCCTGTTCCTGTGTAAGAAATGTATTCTGATTGGTTGTCAGACTCCCATAGGGCCATGCAGGGGCAACTCTCTAGGCTGCGTTTTGAATCCAGGTTTGGTTGAGTTCTCAGATACCATGTGGTCAGTTGAGTTAAGGGCCAATATTATCCTGCTTTAATCCCATCCCCCTGCAGCTGAAGGGGAGAACTCTTTATTATGTAAAGTAGACTACCTTGGCCTTCTTACTGGCCCACTGACAAGGTGGGGATGTGCAGGAAGCTACAGGAAGCTATTCTGTCTTTTAAAACATGTTTCTTTCTTTTCCCATCCAGAGAAATATTCTGCCTTTTCAATATTTCCCAGGATTTCATTTTTCTGGGAGAGGGCTGGGTGATAACTACATCATCACAATCCTACATTATTTAAAGACTTCGCATGGAAACCATTGAAAGTCTGTTTTCCCTCTGTCCCTCCCCCCCCACTTTATAGCTACACCCAAATTTTAACGTTGCATGAGATCATCTCCAAATAAAAATGCTGCCATATGGACCGTTCTCTAGATATACAACGTGGTGAGTTAGCAGAAGGGAGGAGAATACATTTTACAGCTGAAAGAAAGGAAGAGGAGAGAGGATCTTAACAAGGAAAACCGAAATCCAATTGTAAATATATATATATCTTAAGGGTGGGGGAGGAATATGTATCTTTCTGACCAATAAGGGCAGCAATCTTGCAAAAGGGCTAAATTTAGGAGCGATCCCTATGCAATTGCAATTAACTCAATTGAACTTGCTTGGGGTTATTCACATTGTCAAACGCCCAGTCTGGTGGGGTGGGGGGAACAGATTATATATAAAAAAGTACCCATTGCAAGCTTTGCTAAGGTTGGGTCTCTTCCCAATCTTGCTGGTTGTTGGAAAATCTGAGCTGGGAGCTGGAAAAAAAGGCTTTCTGATCAAACGATCCCGGGTAAAGCTATTGATCATTGTTGCCTCGTGCAAGCCTTTCCCCATTGTCAGAATAAAGATAAAAGAATAAAGGCTCGTCCCAAACAATTCCGCGGGAGAGATTTACAGATCCCTTCTTTTTTTTTTTTAGCATGCAACAGTTTCCCACTTTTCTTTCCCGGTGCTAAAAAAAAAAACAACCAACAAGCTTTTGTATTGTTACTTGGAAGAAGAACAGATGATAGGACTTCAATAAATCTCAGTTGCGGACACCACGCCTTATGACGGCCTCCCGCAGACAGAGGGCGCTCTCCTCCTCCTCCTTAGCGCAAATCTACGGGATTAAAAAGGGGATTTCCCAGCTTGGGTTTGATAAAGGCGCTCCCAGCCAATAGGCGAAGGGTTCTTTTTCCTTTAGCGGCCGCTCTCCCAATCCACCCCCATCTCGACTGCTCCTTCCTGGGCACAACCTCGCCGAACGCTGACGGAGCCGCCCGGAGCTTCCCGACTGGCTGGCCGAACGCTGACGGAGCCGTTCCGGAGCTTCCCGAACTCTTCAGCGCTGCTTCTCTTTCTCTCCCTCTTTTCCTTGACTTCCCTGGGCGGGGATAGGAAGCCTCTTCCTTCCTCTCTCTCTCTTTTTTCCCCACCCACCTTTGCAAATTTGCAATCAAGATGGAGGAAGAGCGGGGCGGCTTCGGTCCTCGCCCAGGGCGCTGGGGCTAAGGGCAGCTGCTGGTGCTGCGGCTCCCCGAAAGGCTGCAAATATACCCTTTGCAAGCCACCTGCCTTTCCTTCCTTCCTCCTCCTGCTGCTGCATTGATTGCAGCCCCTTATTCCCATCCCCATCCATGCGCCTCCCTTCCCCCTCCTGCAATTGCTCTCCCCCCCCCTCTTTTTTTTTTTTGCATCGCTTCCCGCATGCATCCGTTGCTTAATGCATGCACCGCACGCCCTCGCCTCTCCGGAGGGGCTGCACGGTGGAGACTTCTCCTGGAACGGTAAGCGCTGAGCGCGCGCCTTCCCGCTGGGTCTTGTAAGCGTTTTGCTGGCTGTGCAATCGAGCCTTCCACCCTTCCAGCCTCCTCTTTCTCCCTTCCTCCCACCTTTCGGCCCTTTGCACCATCTTCTCTCTCTGGGTTTGATTGCATTTCTTTGCAAGGAATTGCAAAAGGTTTGGGGTGGTGGAAGGAATAGGCTTACGGTCCCCGTCCACCCCCGGGTCCTCCTCCTTGGCTGTCAGGATCTAGGAGGGAAGGAGGCTGATTCCACCACCGTGGCGGCGACGGTAACCGAAGGGTCAGACCCGGAGGAGCCGCCGACGACCTCAAGCCCATCGCCATGAGCGGTTCCACCGCCGCCTCCTCCTCCTCCAACAGCGGCAACGCGGCTGGGGAAGGGGCGGAAGACGCCGCCAAGGATTCCGCCGACATCGCGGCTTTCTTCCGTTCGGGTAAGTTGGCAAAGATGATTTCAGATTTCTTTGTATGCCGCCCTTTCTCCGGGAGGGACTCCAGGGCGGCGAACAACTCAAAAGGGGGAAAGGGGGGATACAAACACAATGCATGTAATTGAAATACACAAGAGTCATACGGCCATACAGAAAACCCCAAAGCTCTTTCCAAGGTGGTGGTGATGATGATGATGATGATGAAACCCCAAAGCTCTTTCCAGGGTGATGATGATGATGATGATGAAACCCCAAAGCTTTCCAAGGTGGTGATGATGATGGTGATGATGATGATGAAACCCCAAAGCTCTTTCCAGGGTGATGATGATGATGAAACCCCAAAGCTCTTTCCAAGGTGGTGGTGATGATGATGATGGTGATGATGATGATGAAACCCCAAAGCTCTTTCCAGGGTGATGATGATGATGATGAAACCCCAAAGCTCTTTCCAGGGTGATGATGATGATGATGATGAAACCCCAAAGCTCTTTCCAAGGTGGTGGTGGTGATGATGATGATGATGATGAAACCCCAAAGCTCTTTCCAGGGTGATGATGATGATGAAACCCCAAAGCTCTTTCCAGGGTGATGATGATGATGAAACCCCAAAGCTCTTTCCAGGGTGATGATGATGATGAAACCCCAAAGCTCTTTCCAGGTTGATGATGATGATGATGATGATGATGATGAAAAGAGTTGGGGAAAGAAGCGGGTGGTTCTCCTAATAATTCTCCTCCTGTCCCTTCTCCCAATTCTCTCCGGAATGAATGATCTATTCTCCCAATTCTCTCCGGAATGAATGATCTATTCTCCCAATTCTCTGGGATTGATGATCTTATACATCCATGTTGGAAAGCAAAGGGAGTGGGATTCATGCCTGGTTGATTAAAACCGTGCCTAAAGGAAGGGGCTTCCCTTTATAACGCTTACGGAAAACGAGGAGATGTGCCTTGGCCTCCCGGTAAAGATAATCTTTAACTAGCTCTGGTGTTCTTGTTTGCAAAAAAATCCCCCACCCTTTTTAAATAAAGCTTTCTTGTTAAGGAAGCTGTAAAAGTGAAGATGTGTTTTTTTTTTTAAGGCTTGGTTTTCTATAGGTTGTAAAGATAGGAGGTGCGTCAGGCTTACTTGTGTATCTTTTAAGGATGACCCACAGCTGATTGCCAAGTGTTCCTTTCTCTTCTCCGTTGAAACAAAACGGGATTAAAAACCAAAAACAACCCCCCAAAATTGTATATTTGAAAAAACCTTGGGGAATCAGGAGTGGGCTTCCGAACAGATTCAATGCTATTGAATTCAGATTCATAACATCAAGGTAGGTTTATAAGATCCCTTTTCGAATATTTGAAATCCCCCCCCCCTCTGACACTTGACTTTGAATGGATGAATCTTGGAAGATCTAATCAGGATCTAATCTTCCAAACAGATTCAATGCTATTGAATGCAAATTCATAACATCAAGGTAGGTTTATAAGATCCCTTTTCAAATATTAGAAATCCCCCTCTGACACTTGACTTTGAATGGGTGAATCTTGGAAGATCTAATAAACACAGTGGCATCGGATCAGCCAGAAGTCTCTTTATCCCTGCTGTGCTCTAAATGTGCCTTAATGTCATAACCAGGGCCTTGTTCAGCAGCCACAATTCCTGATCGTTGTAGTTGGTGGAAATGGTAACAAATGCAATGCCTTTTTTTATTTTCCAGAAAAAGAAAGCATCTTGTTTTTGTAGGCTTTGTGAGATCTTTGGTCATTATTATTATTATTTAATTAAAATGGTAAATAGTACAGGTATTCCTTCCAGCAGTTTTAGTTGCATTTTGCTGTCAATTGTCATACTGGAAGTGCTATATTGATTACATGAAATGAGATGCTCTGATTGGCTTCACTATTAGGAATTTGGTAGAATGTGGGCATTAATACACTTCTATTTATTGTAAGGTAGGATTTTTAGAGAACCTGATGGCAAAGCAATGATGTATCTTTGAGACTTGAGCTGAAAAAAAAAAAACTTCGACAGAGGCAAATGAGAAGCCTTTTTCCTTACATGGTCACTCCAGCTGTTGTGGTAACCTCCTTGTATCCAGTTACAGTGGTGGTAAACTTTTTTTTACTTTTCTAAAGCGTGTTGATGGCCTACTAGCTGGAAATGGAAAGAAAAAAGGAATAAAAGCAAACAATAATTCCCTCCGACTTTATCCAGGACGGTACAAGCAAAAGGGAAATCTGTATTGTTCAAACTGTCAGCTTCCACTTTTGGTGGGACTTCAATGTCTGGAGCATAACTCGGAAATATTCTAAATGTTGTGGGGAGAGAGAGAGAGAGAAAGCACTCACAGGGATTGCCTTGGGGGTATGTGCTTTGCATGATTGACATAGAAATGCTGTGTTATTTTGAAAGTATGTGTGTGTGTACTGTTCCTGGGATACAAGTAGGAAGTTGTGGGTTTCTCTTTTGTTGCCTTGAGTGAAACTGACAGTAGAGGAGGAATCGCTGGTGGTGTTAGAACAAATTCAAGCAAAGCAGTGGGTCTGGCTTTCTATTGTGGAGCGAAGGCCTCTCCGTAGTGGGGTAGGCTGTCATTACAATCTTTGTTGGCAAAATATGCAGAAAGAAAAGCATGTCAGAAAACTTCTTAGAATAGCTTTCTGAACACTTCTTTTTCTTAACCAGTAATAGACAAAAGGCGCATTTCCCTCCCCTTTTTTGTGCATTTCTGTGTTCTTGATTAACACCACCATATATGTTGCTTATTATCTTTTCAAGGGAAAGGGGAAACGAGCAGCAAGCTTGCAAATGTATTAGTCTGAATGCCATTTAAAAGACTTAAGCCTGCTGAGATCTAGGGAGATTCATTTCTTGAAAAATGCAATGCAGGAGGTTGAGTGCGTGACCCGTCAAAACCGTGGTCCACAAAAGCGCGATCGACGAAAGCGCGCATTTGACGTCAACACAGCGCGACGGAAAAAATTAAAAATTGAAATAAAAATTAAATTAAAGCAAGCCGATTCACATAAAGGTAAGGGTTAGGGTTAGGTTTAGGTTAAGGGTTAGGGTTAGGTTTAGAGCGTTAGGGTTACGTTTAGCGTTAGGTTAAGGGTTAGCGTTAGGTTTAGCGTTATGTTAACGGTTAGGTTTAGGGTTAGATTTAGGGTTAGGTTAAGGGTTAGGTTTAGGGTTAGGTTTGGGGGGGTTAGGGTAAGGTTTTCGCTTTATTTTTACATTTTTCGATCACAGCGCAAGGTTTTCGTCGCGCTGTGATGACGTCAAATGCGCGCTTTCGTCGACTGCAATTTGTGTCCACGGTTTTGTGGTGGAACCGGTTGAGTGAAGGTTGCATGTTAGCATCTTTGTGATAGGCATGTAGAAGGAAAACCGGATATAATTTACTTACCCATCATGTTTTTAGTTCTTGTACTTTCTTGGACCAAAAAATAATAATGGGCAAATGTAAACTATCAGATATTATGTTGGAGGCTTGTATTCACACCTGATCAGAAATGGATGTGCTCCGGTTACTTTCTTGTATGTATAGTAAAGTAATGATAATGTAGATTATGTAGATTATTTTAATGTAGGTACATGAATGAATAATGTAGAATAATGAATAATGTAGATCTCAGGGTAGATCTATGGATCCTATTCTTCAGAAAGCCTCAGTCCTGTTTATTATTATTACTGTCACTGGGCCAGGGGCTTCATACTCTTTCCAGCTTTACAAAAAAATCACTCAATACACAGCATTGTTTACAAAAATTTGCACTCCAGATCATTTGAATATCACCGTTTTATAGTCTCTCGCAAGGTCAGCATTATTCCAATGGGAATCGTTGAATTTGCTCTGCCTTGCATTTCAAAGATGTTTTGAGATTATGTGTGAATAGTAAAAAGGTTATCTTATTTTTGCATTTGGGCTACCTTTCGTCACTGGGGTAGCTTTGGTATAGTGCGGACATACCTATAAAAAGTCTAAATTGTAACTCGAGTTTTTAATCATCTGAAGTTTAGGAAATGGGTGGCTTCTCTTCCTGGTCAAAATAAAGATGTTTTCCTCTTCCTCTTTGAATTCCATTGTAAAACGTATTCCCCATGGATTTTCCTGTTTCAGAAATTATTTGATTCCGTACGTTGCCACACATTGGATTACTCGGAATCTTTCAGTAAAAGCATAAACATTTCTCGTTAGCGCCGACGGAAAATGTGAAAACCTGTAAAAATCAGTGATGGGCATATATTTCCTTTCCTGTAAGAAGTGATTTGAAGAGCTGTAGAGTGAGTCATGACCTGGCATATTCTAGGAGGTGATGGGATATATATTTATATATTATATATATATATATATATATATGTATGTATGTATGTATGTATATATATATATATATGTTTTTTTTATATATAATTTATTTTATTATTTATTTTATATTATTTATCAGCACAAATTAAAAAAAACACAAATATAACAAAGGCAACAGTAAAAATATTGGGTTTCTGTCGTGATGGACTCTTATGACGAGCCGAATGACAGATGATGGAAGCAGTTAGCTTCCTCCCATAATTGGGGCTTACCAGGGGTTGTAAAAATCTAATATATGTATGTATGTATGTATGTATGTATGTATGTATGTATGTATATATTGCTTAAAAACAAGTAAAGTCATAGTTAAATCCTAGGCTATCTTAATATTTTTAATACATTATAGTATCCTGAGATTTGAAAGTAGCTTTTTTTGTATTAGTTGATCAATGGTTTTATGCTATGAAAAGCATCCGGTATTTAAATAGGGAAAACCTGGAATGGGAGCATAAGGAGGATAGGCAGTTGATATTCAATATGAATATATAATAGGGGAGACAGAAGAAATACAATCACTAGAAACTGGTAGAAAGGGGAGACTTAGAAAGATTTTTTTTGGGGGGGGGAGATTAAGCTAAAGAGCTGCGTTCCAAGCATGTTAGTAGGAGTATGTAGTAAGGGAGCAACAGTGACTGGTCTTTTAGAATTGCAAAGGAGGGGCTTTGAATTTAAATTGATGCTGCAGCTGTTAAAAGAGAATTATTAGTCATCAGGAAGGATGGTTTTATGGCATGGAATGTATTGACTAGGCTGCCAGTTGTTTCCACTGGGCTAGCTAGTCTAAAACAGTCTTAAATTCTGCTTGTTGGAGTCTGAAATGTTGAGTAGCCTGATCACCGATTAGAAGAGAAAAAAAGATTTAGGAAGACTAAATAAGTATGTGATGCTTTGCAATTACAATTAGTGCTGCCTTATTCTGAAAAGATCTAAGAAACAGTGAGATTATGCTTACAGTCGGATGGGTCCAGCCAAACTGAACATTGACAAAGTAGTATAGTGTAGAAATAGCACTTCTTTCTGTTAGTAAAATGCGAGTCTGCATCCACATGTAGTCTGTGGATGAGAAAGTTCGAGTATAAACTTCGATACTAAGATGTTCTGACCCCCTCCTCCGTCCAGTAACGAAAGCCGAGACAAGCTTAACTAGAATGTCCTTTAATTAGCAAGACCAGAATCTCGGTGGCTGAAAGCCAAGCGAAACAAACAGATAAGGACCTTGGCAGCAAGTCCGACAAACCTTGGCGGCAATCCAACCTGCCAAGGTAGTTACGTTCTCTTTAGTCAAAGCGTTGACTTCTGCAAAAAGGGCGTGTCACAAGCAGTCTTTTTTATAGTCTGGAGAGGAGCCTAATGACCACCAGCTGAGCGCAATTACCTCCTGTAATTGCGTAATTGCTCCCGACGTTGAGTAGCTCTTCGATGGCGTGCATCCAGGAACAACTCACTGCTGCCTTCTGGATCACTCCCCTTGTCTCTCCCCACTGGTCCAAGGCTCAGGCACCACCTGGTGGCCAAACCAGTCTCTCTGCGCCCTGCTCGGAGTTGGAACCCTGTCCAGGGTCCTCCACCTCCTCCAGAGCCGACCATAGGGCCCCTCACTGTCGGGAGTCTGGTGGCAGCTCCAACGGCACCTGTTGGGCCACAACACTAAGCTATCAAAACAATAATCATTGATTAGATTTCTTGATCCTTTTTGAAGAAAGTAGATGCAACTATGGGATCTTCAAACTGAACTGTGATGTAGCAGAAGAAAAAAGGACCAAGTCTTCTTCCATCTCTTTCATAAAGCCTTTCTTTCTATATAAAGTTGATGAGAATTTACTTCTCCCTTCCAGCTGTCTAATTTTTTCTCTGAGTCCAGGCTACTCACAATTATTTTATATTTGGACATGATTTCACCCATCTCATTTAGCTTGGATAATCGACCATAATGCTCTTAAGGACATTTCTTTAAAAAAACAAACCTGTAGGACATGTTTATTTCCTAAGAAACAGTAGATATCTCAGCATGCTGTGGGAATGTTTCTATATATTTAAGGTAATAGATAAAACAACATTTGCCACCAGATCCAATGTGAAAGAATAGTGTATCAAGCCTGTGATCATAATACTTTAGTATATATAGAATTACTGCCAATTTTGTTTTAATTGGCAAAATTAGTATTGGTTGCATTGTAGAGCTTGAATATTAAAAAGCACCACAAAGGGCATTTATTCATTGTGTTAAAACATCTCTGTTGTACGGTATACGAGGTCTGAGAAAGAATTATTGCCATGTTCTTCCCCTCTCATTCTTTCCTCTTCCCTGCAATTATATAATTTGACCCACTAGATCTTATG
This sequence comes from Thamnophis elegans, assembly GCF_009769535.1. Classification (NCBI taxonomy): domain Eukaryota; kingdom Metazoa; phylum Chordata; class Lepidosauria; order Squamata; family Natricidae; genus Thamnophis; species Thamnophis elegans. The sequence goes on from NC_045546.1 coordinate 80,776,080, forward strand.
TGCTGCTTAGCACTTCGTGGTCTACATTTTTAAAATGCCTTCTAAAAATAGATGAAGAAGGAGTGACTTTGAACAAACTAGATCAAGAAAAGTTTTCAGAAGTTGTGTAATGTTCAAAGATATTTTTGTCTTATCTTTTGAACTGCTTTACATGGGATTCGTTTCCTTTTTGTTCAGTATTTTTACAAATCCCGTAAGAGTCAATTTGGTTTGATGGCTAAAGCACCAGGGTAGAAACTAGAATGCTTATTACAGGTAGTCCTTGACTTACAATAGTTCATTTAGTGACAGTTCAAAATTACAATGGCACTCAAAAAAGTGACTTATGACCGTTTTCACACTTACCACACCGATTCAGTATCCCCATGGTCAAGTAATCAAAATTCAGATTCTTGGCAACTGGTTCATAGAGCCGAGGTGGCGCAGTGGTTAGAGTGCAGTACTGCTAGCCACTTCAGCTGACTGCTAACTGCAGTTTGGCGGTTCATATCTCACCGGCTCAAGGTTGACTCAGCCTTCCATCCTTCCGAGGTGGGTGAAATGAGGACCCAGACTGTGGGGGGCGATATGCTGACTCTGTAAACCGCTTAGAGAGGGCAGAAAGCCCTATGAAGCGGTATATAAGTCTAATTGCTATTGCTAAGGTAGCTCTGATAAATAAATAAAAAAAATAGATGTTTGGTTCATATGAATGTTTACTGGTAAGGTACCAAGGATTCCTTTTAGGTCATCTAAATTGTTTCCAACTGTAGTTGACTACAGAAGCTGAGTTTTTAGTTTTTCAGCTTAAATTTGGATCATTTGTAACTTGGGCCCGGCGAGCTCAAGTAGTACTCAGCCTAGAATCATGGATCCCGTTGATTCGGGATGCATGCGACTCTACAGCGAAGGGATTGGCGATTCCGCACCGACGCTAAAGACTTAAGTCAAGTAAGTCAATTTTGTAACAGAGGAGTCATAATAAGAACTAAATTATATGGAAATGGAGTGAAGCAAAGTATAGTTTCATGGAAATACAATAAGAGGATACGAGTAAAGAGGTTAGATAAGGGAAACTTGGGTTTAACTCTACATCAGCCATGGAAGCTGACCGAGTTACATTTTCTTGGCCCCAGTGTACCTGACAGATTGTTACTGTAATGAAAAATGGGAGGTGGGAGTGGTGTCAATAGTGCCTTGAATGCAGTGTTTCAAAAATTGTTTGAACCTATTCTGTGGGTGTGGCCTCCTTTGTGGGAGTGGTTTGCAGCCCATGTGACCGGATGGGAGTGGCTTGCCACCCATGTGACCGGATATGAAGATGCCGACGACACTTGTCAGAACCACCTTAAATTACCTCCCACACAGCACTGGCATGCATAAGAATAGGATGCAAACTTGTTTTTTAAAAGGCATCTTTGGTTTGCGTTAAAACAACTTCAACACACGCAATGTTCTGATTGCACCACAAACGCAGTAGTCATCCTTACCTTTCACAGAGGCCCTGAGTTTTATAAATATGAGCTTGATAGTGTAGAATAATCATATCCAAGGACCAGTGGTGGGTTTCAAAAACATTCGGAACCTCTTCTGTAGGTGTGGCCTGCTTTCCGGGTCCACTGGTGGAACCTCTTCTAACCGGTTCGGTAGATTTGACGAACCGGTTCTACCGAATAGGTGCGAACTGGTAGGAACCCACCTCTGCTTGAATGCCTAAAGGGATGTATATCTTGCAACTAAGCAAAGAAATAATGCCCTTTCTGGCTTTTCATGGAGCTGCAATAGGATTAGCCCCAGGCTAATGGAGATGTCAAACCAGCTCTTCCAGAAGCCCTCTTAAGTCTACATGGCCTTTTTCTACCTCCTGCCTTCCTAGAAGACAGAGTGTGAGGGAGATCAGTCCCACAAAGTATCAATGCAACCATAATTTGTTGTGGGAAAAAAAAAACTAGAAAAAGGAGAACGTTAAAAATTTTTAACTTTCAAGTTGCCACATCTCATGAGTGCTAAAAGGCATAAAAATAGAGCTACTAAAAACCATCAAAGAGATAAGCCTTTAACACAGTACTTAGTTAATTTTTCCCCATTTTCTGGAGACTAAGATTCATTTTGGAACCAATACAATCTCTGTGGGATTTGGTTATTTGGAAAACACCTCTTCCTGAAAATTTCAACTTTCAAGGTTTGGAGGAGAATCTTCACTCTCTTTCTTCTCTCCATCAGCATAAACTTTCTTCCTGCTTTTGTCACAGAGTTCTCATTGTGGGTTTTTCCCCCCCCCAAAAAAGAAAAATAAATCTTCTCCCTGGAAAGACAAAAGGTTAGGCCATCTCTTTTGCTATCTCCTAAATTACACATTTCTCCTCGGGAAGGTGTTGACTCAAATCTCTAAGCTGGCAAGCTTGCTCAGAGAATGAGAGGGAGAGTGTGGAAAAGAGGAGAGAGGCAAGGGAAGAAGAGAGGGTAAGGAGAGAGGCTAGGGGTGGGAAGAGGAGGAGAGAAAGAAAGAGTGGAAAGGGGAGAGAGGAGAAGAAGAGAGGAAGAGGAAGTAGAGAAGAGAATGACAGAGGGTAGAAAGGAGGTAGGGAGGAAGAGGAGAGGGAGAAAAAAGCGATGGACAGGGTAATATGGTGTATGAAGAGCAGTGGAGCCAATAATTGTTTTTGGGAGTTGATGGTAAGATGAATTGATGCTAATATTTAATAATAAAAAATTATGTTGGTTATGTAACAGTATACATGTGGTTATGTGTTATGAACATAAAAAAATTAATTTAAAAAAATCTATAAGCTGGCAACTTGTTATCTAAGATGAGAGGCTAGCAGGGATGTTGAGAGTTTTTTAGCAGGACCATATCCTACACATGGAATCTTGTGGAACTAGAATGTGAATAAAAAGCTTTTGGGGTTGTGTTGGTGGACGAACATGATTGGTTTGAGGAACATGAATTATACGTGACCCGTCAAAACCGTGTTCCACAAAAGCACGGTCGACGAAAGCGCGTATGTGACGTCATCACAGCGTGACGAAAAAGATCGAAAAATTGAAATAAAAAATAAATTACAGCAAGCCGATTCACATAAAGGTTAGGGTTAGGGTTCGGTTAAGGGTTAGGGTTAGGTTTAGAGCGTTAGCATTACGTTTAGCGTTAGGTTAAGGGTTAGCGTTAGGTTTTTCGTTAGGTTAAGGGTTAGGGTTAGGGTTAGGGTTAGGTTTGGGGGGGTTAGGGTAAGGTTTTCGCTTTATTTTTACATTTTTCGATCTTTTTCGTCGCGCTGTGATGACGTCACATACGCGCTTTCGTTGACCGCGCTTTTGTCTACCGCGGTTTTGTGGTGGAACCGAATTATCTTTCTTCTTCTTTTCATTAATCTCTGCCTTTTCTCCATGTGAAATGGGTCAAGATGCTTGTTTAATACCAGAATTCTCAAGCGGATGCTAAATGTCTGCAATCAGTTTTACTTGGGCTCCAGTAATCAAATGGGGAGAAAAGGTTTTGCCAACAGTTCTGTTTTTTAATAAAATGGTTTGCAGAGTCTGTGGCAAAATATGAAATCTGATTGAATACAGGCAGTATTCACCTTGCTTTAACAATGGTCTGGAATTTTGACAGCCTCAGAAAGGGTTCCTTAAAGCCCACAAACCCTAATGGCCATTGCAAAATGTTACATCACTATCTTTGTCACCTGATCACAATTGGGGAGCTTGGTAACCTATTTGCACTTAGGACTGGTTGCCAAGAACTCCACAATCCTATGATTACCATTTGCAATTTTATCTGCTGGCTTCCCCAGAGGTCAATAGGGAAGCCAGCAGGAAAGTTTGCAAACTACTGCTGCTGCCTGAGGGAACTCCCTTTCATCTCAAGGGACTGCTGGAAATCCTGAAAGTTTCAACCCTGTTCCTGAACTGCTGAAGGAGTTTCCCTTCTGTGCAAGGAGGGGAACTCCTTTGGAAGCTGGTCTTTCACTCAGCCTCAGAGACAAGAGGGAGCCGAAATCCAAGCAGAGATCGGGGAGTCGGTGCAGAAGGATAGGTGGACTCTTTAACAATCATATTCTAAAGTAAACTAACAGACTTTAGTATCATCCCTCACTTGTACTTTAACTCCCCCTTTGTTAAGCTATCTCTAAACAAATTATATCATTCCTTGCTCTTTCAATCATAAGCTATCTGGAATTTCTTAGTCCCATATTTATTTTGAATATAGTCAATCCATCTTCTCCACTCCAGCTTAATTTCTCGTCTGAACGATCCTTGAGATATGCTAATATTTTAGCCATCTCTGCTAAGTTAGTTACTTTTCACTTCCATTCTTGAATAGTAGGCAAATCTTCCTTCTTTCAGTACTGTGCCACCAACAAATTTGCTGCTGTTGTTAGGTTCAGAATCAAATTAGTCTCTATAACAGTACAATCAGTAGTTATACCTAACAAGAATAACTGAGGGGTAAACTTTATCCTCTTTGTAAAGATATTTTGCATAATCCACCATTTATATCCAAAATGCTTTGACCTTTTTGCAAGTCCACCATATATGAAAATACGTAGCATCAGCACGATCACATCTCCAGCATTTAGGTTGTAGGTTCGGATACATGCAAGCCAGTTTTGGGGATCTAAATGCCATCTATAAAACATCTTGTGTGTGACCCTACTTCATAGCAATGGCATTTCCAGCAGCTTCTGGTTACCATTGTTAAGAGAATTATGTGTCATTTTTTAAACACAATGTCACACGATCACCTTGTTTTGTCTTGGTGGCTTCCCCATTTTGACTTGGCTTGTTAGATGCCAACAGTGAAGGTTGCATATGGTGATCACATGACTGACTGCAGGATGATGTGACAATGTGATCATGAACTGGTGACTGAGCATCTGGGCCACAATTTTGGGACTCTTGTGATGGACAGAACTTTGAGGACCAGTTATAAGTACCACTTGCTCAGTGCCATTGTGGACATGGAGTGAGTGATTGGTAAGGAAGCATCACCTGAAGTTTAGAATGTAGAATGGTAGTTGAGGTTCTAGACCTTCAATTCAGAACCGCTTATCAGTTAGAGTCAGAGGTGGGTTCCTACCAGTTCGCACCTATTCGGTAGAACCGGTTCGTCAAATCTACCGAACCGGTTACAAGAGGTTCCACCAGTGGACCCGGAAAGCAGGCCACACCTACAGAAGAGGTTCCAAAATTTTTTGAAACCTACCACTGGTTAGAGTGGTTCTTAGAGAGAAAGCAAGAGTGGTGATGAGCAAAGAGTTCAAACACTACTAATTCTTAATATGTCCAAATCATGGTTTGCTAATAAACTTCTAACCACAGTTTTGGATCGTGGCTTGATCATGACTTATCAATATTGCAGCCCCAAAGCTCTATAAAACCACTCTGCTAAAATGCAGCATAACTTTTCTGATTTGGAAAAAAAAAAGGGGGGGGGGGTAAAAGAAAAGCTTATCCTGCTTATTCCATGACATCATTGCATTCCTGCAGATCTCCTCCCTGTGGCTATAAGAGACAAAATATGTGTTGTTAAATGTGTGTTTTTCCCCTACCAAGGCAAACAAGTTTCCTGCCCCTGCCCTAAACCATAGTTAAGTTCCTTATTGTTGCATTGGTATGGTGTCTAGACTAAATTGTAGTCTCTGTGTTGATATTTGTGGCTCATCTGATATATAGTTCAATTTTGCTTTGAGATTGACTGTTATGCTGCATTTCAAGGAAGTGCCAGGGAAAATGACAATAATATAATAAGGCAATATGTCATGTAGTTGTTAATAAGTAAACTCAATTTCAACTTATTATTACTTAACACAGCATTCTCCTCAACCGTATCCCTGTTGGGAGTATACTCCTAGTGTTGGGTAGGATATATATGTGTGTGTGTGTGTGTGTGTGTGTGTGTGTGTGTGTGTGTGTGATTTAGTGTCACAACCCCTGGTATGCCCAAATATGGGAGGAAGCCTACTGCTTCCTTTCTCTGTCTATCGGCTCGTCACAAGAGACCATCCAGATACCTATTTCCCTGGCTCAGCTGATAAAGGAGGAGAACCTTGTGGCTTAGTGGTTAACACATCTGCCTAATATGTAATACAGCCCAGGTTAAGAGACCATCCAGATACCTATTTCCCTGGCTCAGCTGATAAAGGAGGAGAACCTTGTGGCTTAGTGGTTAACACATCTGCCTAATATGTAATACAGCCCAGGTTCGAATCCCAGTAAGGGTATGGCTAGCTGATGAGAGCTAAATAGCTTGAAATAGATCTATACTAGTCTCCCTTTATTTATTTATCAGCACAAATACAACACACACCACACACACACACACACACACAACACATATACATACACACAACAACAACAAATGGTCGTTGTTGCTTTAAATGAGTGATGTACTTATCAACTGTAATTAACTTTACTATAAGAAGGAGTCGAGAGCTCACTCTTTCTGCTTGTCCTATATGCTGACGACCTGATGATGGAATGTTGAACTGCGACTGTAAGCTATTGTTTGTTCTTTGAATTGTGTTTGGACTAATATCTATATCACTGCTTGTGAGCAATTATCAGTAGTAAAGCTACTTGTTTTTACTAGCAGTGTCTGAAACTCTATTCGTGTGTTCTTACTAGCAACATTCTTTGTCTCTAGCGTACATTCCACTGCACTATTTTCTGTCTCCCAACGGAGATACCCTAACAATCCCTTTTCTTTACAAAATAAAATTCTGATTTTTTGATACTTACATTTCAGTTAAGGAAAAGAGTGTGGCCTGTATGATCCCAGATCATCTCCTTGGAGTCCCATCTAGCCACAAGGTAATGTTGTCTCCTTTTCTTAACAAAGCCTATGACTCTCCAATGACACTGTTATCACCATTTCGCCTGCTTGAGATTCCAAGTGAAACTAAGATAGGAAATAATATGAAGACAGGGAAAAGAATTTATCCTAATGATGGAAGTGCACAATCCACTCTTGGCTTCTGATTTTAATTACAAGAATATTGTGAAAAGAACAGAGAAGATTGTTACAGCAAACAATAAATGTAACAAAAATGAATGTAGAACGAAGTGTGTTCGTGTACGTTTGTTTATATGTAATATTAAGAACAACAGAGTTGGAAGAGATCTTGGAGATCTTGCGCTACAACCTTCTGCTCAAGCAGGAGACCCTAAACAGGGGTAGTCATCCTTTTATACCTACCACCCACTTTAGTATATCTGTAGTAGTAAAATTTCTAACAGCCCACTGGTTCCACAGTAATGGTGATTTATAAAGTAGAAAGTACTTTTACTTTATAAAATTTATAAAGCAGAGTTACAGCAAACCCCTACCACCCACCATGAAAGCTGGAACGCCCACTAGTGGGCGGGTAGGGACCAGGTTGACTACCACTGCCCTATACCATGTCAGATAAATGGCTACGCAATCTCTTCTTAAAACCTCCAGTGAGGATAATAGCAATAGCAGTTAGCAGTTAGACTTATATACCGCTTCATAGGGCTTTCAGCCCTCTCTAAGCGGTTTACAGAGTCAGCATATCGCCCCCACTGTCTGGGTCCTCATTTCACCCACCTCGGAAGGATGGAAGGCTGAGTCAACCTTGAGCCGGTGAGATTAGAACCGCTGAACTGCAGATAACAGTCAGCTGAAGTGGCCTGCAGTACTGCACCCTAACCACTGCGCCACCTCGGCTCTTCTTAGATAAGATAAGATATAAATAACCTTATTGTCATTTTTTTACTGTGGGCACACTGGCACACATGAAAAAGGAAATTCTGGAGTACCTACAATCTGGAAAGAAAGTCCTTCCACGGATTAATTATTCTCATTGTCAGGAATGTCTCCTTAGCACTGGTTGAATGTCTCCTTGATAAGTTTCCATCTGTTTCTGTCCTGCCTTCAGGTAGGTGTTTAAAGAATTGGTTGATCCCCTCTTCTTTATGGCAGCCCCCTTAGAATTAGAACACTGCTGTCATGTCACCCCAATCCTTCTCTTTATTATACTAGACATATCAATTTCTGCAACCATTTTCTCACGTGTTTTAGCCTCGCTCCCCAAATCATCTTCGTTGTTCTTCTCTGAAACACTTTCTAGTGTCCTTTTTGCTGTAGCCAAACTTGAAGTTTTAGTGATCTTGGGTAAAAAAGGTAAGGACCGATGATTCACTTAAGTACTAAATTCTGAAAAGTTGCATCATTTTAGGAAAAAATGTGGCGTGACTAGGAAGTGATTCATAGGCTGGTGATTTCTCACTACTTTTGTTATGCTGCTCATTGGGGCTGGGGAAATAAAACAAAGAAAATTGCTGTGGAAAATAACTTTTTGCTGCTTGAACTAATTTTCCGGTGAGATTGATGGTTCCACCACAAATCCGCGAAGCCTTTATCTGCGGAGACATAGCGCGAAGGGCTAATCGCGCCATTCGAAGCGCTAAGGAAAAATGCTGACCCTACCGCGATGACATATCGTGGAGGGCAAATCCGCGCCTTCCGAATCACTCAGCATCCTAAACCTAACCCTAAAACCTAACCCTAACCCTAACATAACCAACCCTAAAACCTAACCCTAAAGCAAACCCCTAAACCTAATCCTAACTCTTACCTTAATTTAAATCCGCTTTCTGCTGCCGCAACTGTTTTAAAGCGCCCTTCTGTCGCCGCGCTGTTGTCGCGGCGGTGATGGACGGGCGGTGATGACGTCGCGGCTTTAGCGACGCGATTTTATCACTGCTATTTGACGAGCGCAGTTTTGTCCTGCCACGACGGTGAAGGTAAATAAGTGTTCCCCAGTTCTCCCAACAGAATTGTGATGCTACACAGTTAAATAGGCTTCCAAGGTCATATTTCAACTCAGTAAATGCCAGGGAATGAAACATAAAACAATAATTGTGTCGGTGGAAAGGAGGGAAGAGTATGTTTCTTCTAAGGAATAGTTGTCATTTTTAAATGTCAAGAGAGGCGTTATGCCTGTTGCTAGTTTAGGCTCCATTATATAAGGGTTTAGATTGTAATGCATGTAAAAACGTTCACAAACACGTTGATGAAGGGAGTTTCTCTTGACCAATTCTAAATCGAACTATTCTTGTATTTTTTTTTCTTCTGCAGAGTAGTTTTCTGTGTGAGTAGGAATGGAGTCAGGAAGCAGTTGTTAGGAGGAAAAGCTATTGAGCGTTCAAAGCAGAATAGAAAAGTCACTGCTAGCTCAGCTTGCTGGACAATTTTTTACTGAAACAACTGCTCCTCATCTTACTTTCTGGAGGAAACGGCCGTCCCTTATACAGGATGAGAAGTTAATTCAGTGCATTCCAGCTAAAGAAGATGTACTGTATATCTCGAGTATAAGCCTAGTTTTTCAGCCCACTTTTGGGGCTGAAAAAAGCCGCCTCGGCTTATACTCGAGTCAGTGAAAATTGCCCGAAATGGAGGAGAAAAAGGAACGGGCCATGCCGCTGGGTGAGGCTCGTGAATGGCCCGGCGCCCCCTGTGAGTTTCCCCTCCCTCTGTGTCAGTTTGCCGCGCAGCGCGCACCGCACCATCCCCCCTCCTCACGTTCTAATGTAATGCAGGGCTGTCTTACGATTCCCCTTCCTCCCCCCTCCTGCCGCTCTGCAACGATGTCCCACCTCCTCCTTGTTATGGCAAGCAGCCACATAGCGATGTCCCACCTCCTCTGGTACAGTGATCCAATGATAGGAATCACTGTGCCGTGTGTCATAGGAGGCGGGACATCGCTCCCGCGGCTGCACGGGACATCATCATCACAGCGGGACATCAGCATCATGAGGTGAGTGAAGTATTTCATTGAATACACCGCTAGTTTACTGTTTTTCTTTGAAATAAATATTCAAAAACATTATTGGTATCTATTTTTATTTTTGAAATTTACCGGTAGCTGCGCATTTCCCACCCTAGGCTTATACTCGAGTCAATAACTTTTCCAGTTTTTTGTGGTAAAATTAGGTGCCTCGGCTTATATTCGGGTCGGCCTATACTCGAGTATATACCGGTAACTTCATTTTGACAAGCTATTATTTTTCCATAAAAGCCCAAAAATCACTGGCTTATTCATTATTTCTTTTTTTAAAAAAAAAAGAAAGAAATTGGGGTGGCTCTATGAATTGAAACGTTATGGCAGGGATGGGGAATTGTGAGTTGCATGAAAAACAGTAGAAAACAGTAACTATGGCCACGGGGAATTTGCCTCGCCCAGTTTTGTAGTAAACCACCGTCTCTTCCCTTACTTAAAGCTAATTAAGCCGAATTCCCGCTTGCTTTATTATATTTATTTCATTCGGTTTAGAGGATGCCTGACTCCAAACAACTCTGAAAAGTCCACACTTAAAAGTTTTTTTTTAAAAACACACGTCATGAATAGGGGTTGGGGAAGACCACATATAACACACCAAAGAACAAAAAAACAGTTTCGACAAGTCCTAATCCCAAGGCAAGGTAGAAAGAACTGAATATTTCAAGTACTTTCAGGACATTATCAGGGTGGGAGCCTTACAGAAGACTGGAGAGATTTTGTTCCAGGGGATAGGCACCGTAAGTGCTTGCTAGCTAGGTCCCAATAGATGACGGTGTTTAATTAATTCCCCAGGGCAGCATATTTTTTGATTCACATACCACATTAGCAATAGCAATAGCAGTTAGACTTATATCCGCTTCATAGGGCTTTCAGCCCTCTCTAAGCGGTTTACAGAGTCAGCATATCGCCCCCCACAGTCTGGGTCTCATTTTACCCACCTTGGAAGGATGGAAGGCTGAGTCAACTCTGAGCCGGTGAGATTTGAACAGCCGAACTGCAGATAACAGTCAGCTGAAGTGGCTGCAGTACAGCACTCTAACCCACTGCGCCACCTCGGCTCTTAAACCACATTATGGCTTGATGTGATAGGTGAGTGTTGTGGCCCAGCAGGAGCCATTGGAGCTGCCACCAGACTCTGACAGCGAGGGGCCCTATGAGTTGGCTCTGGAGGATGTGGAGGACCCTGGACAGGGTTCCAACACCGAGCAGGGCGCAGAGAGACTGGTTGGCCACAGGTGGTGCCTGAGCCTTGGACCAGTGGGGAGGAGACAAGGGAGAGTGATCCGGACGCCAGCAGTGAGTTGTTCCTGGATGCCCGGCACTGAAGGGCTAATAGGCGTTAGGAACAGTTGTGCAAGTACAAGAGGTGATTGCACTCAGCTGGTGGTCATTAGGCTCCTCTCCAGACTATAAAAGGACTGCTTGTGTACACGCCCCTCTTGCAGAAGTCAACGAATTGACTAAAAGTTGGAGAACTTTTGTAACTAGCTTGGCAGGCTGGATTGCTGCCAAGGTTTGTCTGAGTTGCTGCCAAGGTCCTTATCTGTTGTTATGCTTGGCTTTCAGCCACCGAGGTTTTGGTTTCTTGCTAATAAAATACATTCCAGTTAAGCTTGTTTCGGCATTCGTTACTGGATGGAGGAGGGGGTCAGAACAGGTGAGCTAGGTCATAATGTCCTGTATAGCAGCACTGTTTTGCAGTGGCTGCAATAGAGACCCAAGATGTATAACAGTGTCAGCCCGATGCCCCCACCTCTGGGCCACTACTTCTCTCCCAGTACCACCACTGCCAAGGTCTCTCAAACCTTGTACAATGACTAGCACCCCCAATTCCATATCCCAAAGCTTCAGTCATTGCTGCTACCCTGTACTTTGCTAGACTGCACTCCATTGGCCTTGCTGCCATGCTCCATAGCCTTGCCACACTGGGCTTGCTGTCCTGCTCTTCTGAATTTGCTGGCCCTGTCAGCCTTGCTGCCCTGCCATCCCCATATGACTTTCACTGTCTTTCTCACTGCTAAAGCTTTTGAACTGTCTGAAAATGACCATTGGCTTACCTGAAGGGTTATTTTTCTGGGCGCTGCGAAGGAGAGGCCAAGCATGGGTTAAATACAGCAATCTGCCCAGGACTGAATTGAAACTTTAAGCACGCCTCTGGTGCTGACCATCTTCAGTTTTTTTCAATTCAGTCAGCCCAGTGGAGGCGCTTTAAATTTCTCTTCAATCCTTGCAGGTAGCTTGGACTCTCCATTTTACCATAAGAAGTGTTTTCTTGCCTTTGTTGTCAGCAGGCTGGGTGAGCAAATTCTCTGTTTCTTTAGCAATAGCAGTTAGACTTAGATACCGCTTCATAGGGCTTTCAGCCATCTCTAAGCGGTTTACAGAGTCAGCATATCGCCCCCATAGTCTGGGTCCTCATTTCACCCACCTCGGAAGGATGGAAGGCTGAGTCAACCTTGAGCCGGTGAGATTTGAACCGCTGAAACTGCAGATAGCAGTCAGCTGAAGTGGCCTGCAGTACTGCACCCTAACCACTGCGCCACCTTAATTGGACAAATCACCCTTCTCAGCCTCCCCGGTGTCCTGGGCTCGTCCGGGCACCGCAAGGCTGCAGGCAGCTGTTGAGGGAGGCGCGTGAGTCAGAGTGCTGACGCCAGCGCGATCGCAGCCCCACTACGATCAGGCTCTCCACTGCCTGAGGTCTCCGCTGCCGCCGACCACACTCTTTTAAAGGAGCCGGCGATGAGCGTGTTGCTTCAGGGCTCCCAAAAGTTCCAGTGGCCATTTTGGGTTGCCGGACTGGCTGTTTGGAGAGTTATCTTGGGGGAAAAAATTGTCTGTCCAGCAGCTGCTTCACATTGGGCCAGGTTTGCATAAGATGAAGAAGGCAAAGGTCAGTTGGGGTAGCAGGGCCAAAGAGTGCAGGGCCAGAGAGTATGGAGCAGAAAGACCATCAAAGTTAAAGATCAGCAGAGTACAAGACAGCCAAAAAGGCAGGTGAGGAAGTTGAAAAGGAGGCAGTCCTTTACCTTATTGAGGGTCAGGATTGTGAGGAAGCAAGCCAAGAATGGCTTGGGTGCAGAGGTGGGTTCCTACTGGTTCGCACCGGTTCGGTAGAACCGGTTCGTCAATCTACCAAACCGGTTAGAAGAGGTTCCACCAGTGGACCTGGGAAAGCAGGCCACACCTACTGAAGAGGTTCCAAAATTTTTTGAAACCCACCACTGGTCCTTGGATATAATTATTCTACACTATCATGCTCATATTTATAAAACTCAGTGCCTCTGTGAAAGGTGAGGATGACTACTGCGTTTGTGGTGCAATCAGAACATTGCGTGTGTTGAAGTTGTTTTAACGCAAACCAAAGACGCCTTTTCAAAAACAAGTTTACATCATATTCTTATGCACGCCAGTGCTGTGTGTGAGGTAATTTAAGGTGGTTCTGACAAGTGTCGTTGGCACCTTCATATCCGGTCACATGGGCGGCAAGCCACTCCCATCCGTCACATGGGCGGCAAGCCACTCCCACAAAGGAGGCCATACCCACAGAGTAGGTTCGAACAATTTTTTGAAACCCACCACTGCTTGGGTGGGTCTTTGCCTAATGATTAGTGGTATTCAATTAACAATGGCAGTGGGGACTGTTAGGATTACTGTTACTAAGCAATGTGCTGTTACTAAGCATCATGTAACATGATGCTTATGACTTCACATCACGACAGAAATTTTGATGAGAATTGCCATCATATCTCAAAGACTGCCTGTATCTGAATTTCAGGTCTGGTACTGTTTCCAATTTGGGAAGGAGGATGGGTGAAGAGGGAACAGTGTTGGTGGTAAACCAATGTACTGGTATTCACTCACGGCGAGCAAACTTCAGCATGAATATAATTAAGCTAAATTGAAGTTGACTTGACCTAGGAGGGTTTTTACACTGAGAGACGATAAGACCCTGGAAGTTTTTAGGCTCTGCAACGGCTGATTGAATTTCACGAATGACAAATTTTGTTGTTAGGTTAGACTACTTAAGCCTTGAGATGATCAACATACCACTCACCCTGCTTGAATGAAAATATTTAATAGATCTAAAAAAAGAGTTGGGTTCTTTGACTTCAGCTACCTCAGTGGCGCAGTGGTTAGAGTGCAATACTGCAGGCCACTTTCGTTGACTACTAGCTGCTTGCAATTTGGCAATTGAAATCCCACCAGGCTCAAGGTTGATTCTGCCTTCCATCCTTCCGAGGTGGGTAAAATGAGGACCCAGATTGTTGGGGCAATATGCTGACTGTTGAACTACTTAGAGAGGGCTGTAAGACCACTATGAAGCGGTTATAGCAATAGCAGTTAGACTTATATACCGCTTCATAGGGCTTTCAGCCCTCTCTAAGCGGTTTACAGAGTCAGCATATCGCCCCCCACAGTCTGGGTCCTCATTTTACCCACCTCGGAAGGATGGAAGGCTGAGTCAACCCTGAGCCGGTGAGATTAGAACCGCTGAACTGCTGAACTAGCAGTCAGCTGAAGTGGCCTGCCGTACTGCACTCTACTCCCTGCGCCACCTCGGCTCTTATTGTATATAAGAGTATGGTATATAAGTCAGTTGTGATTGCTAAATTTTCTTTTCTTATGATGTGGTTCAGTACCCCAAAAATAAAGCAGGGTACGAACCCTTTAATCATTGAAAACCACACAATGGGAAAAGACTTGTAAAATTAGCCTTTCTTATCCCCCCCACTTTTTTTTCAAACATGCATCAAATGAACAGATTATGAGAGATGGATAGTGGCTTTATTTACACGAAAGAAAAAGCTCGCAAGAGATAACATTCTAAAGCTACCAATCTGTTTATCCAAGCTAATCCTTATTAAGTTGCAAGCTCATCCATTAGTGAGTTATGTCCAGTAAAGACAACTGTATGAGAAAAAATATCTAAGATGCTTACGGTGCAATTTGGTAGACAATATAGCTTTTGTGCGTTAATGGCTTTTGGAAATTGCCTGCCAAATCACTGCATGGCTGGAGATGGGTAAGTCGGGGGAATAAAACAGGAAGACTACAACACACCTAATCTGTTTTCCCCAATTACTTTTCTCCTATGAACAATGTTTGGTATTATCATTTCAGATTATTTATTTCTTCAGATACAAGATTTAAAAAAAAAAAAAACTAAGCCTTCCCTCCTACGATTAAAGCTAGTATAACAAAATTTTATAACTAATTTTGCTCACTTGTTTTCTGTGCCTTTCCCTCCCACTTCAGTTCCTCACTGTTGAGATTTTGTAACCATACTCCTTTCATTCTGCAGCAGGGGTGGGATTCAGCCGGTTCGCACCTATTCGGGGAGAACGGTTGGTAACTTTCTAAGCAGTTCGGACAACCGGTTGTTGGAAGAAATCTCATTTTGTTTTTTGTTTTTCCACTTTACAAGGTTAATCCTATAAGGAAGGCAGGGAGGAAACATTCTGGTGTGGTTTCTAGCCTAATCTTTATTGCCCTGCTTACAGAAACTGCCTCTCCGGTTAACCTTATGACATTGTAACAGTTAAGGTGAAGCGCCCATCGACCTGAGTGATGTTGAGTTGACCACGCCACCCAGTCACATGACCACCGAGCCCCACCTACCTGCTGGTCACTAGGGCAGAGAACTGGTTGTTAAATTATTTGAATCCACCATTGTTCTGCAGGCTATTTCTTTGGTTCCACAACAAAACCGCGCCTGACTAAACCGCGTCGCTGACATCATCAACAGGGCAACAACAGCGCAGAGACAGAAGCACGCTGTAAACCCTAAACCTAAACCTAACCCCCCTAAGCCTAACCCTAAACCTAAACCTAACCCTAAACCTAACCCTAAACCTAACCCTTACCTTAAGTTGAATCGGTTTGCTTTTAAAGCGCTATTTAAAGCGCCCTTCTTTCTCCGCACTGGCTGTTGTCGCCCTGTTGGTGACGTCAGCGACGCGGTTTAATCGGGCACGGCTTAGTCGAGCGCGTTTTTGACGGGTCACGATTTTCTTTTACTTTTTTACTTTTTAAGTGCCATATCGTCTCCAAAACGGTACCTTTAGATTCGTCTGGAAAAGGGATGACCATCTACATTTATTTATGTATTATTAGATTTTTTTAAAATTCTGCCTTTATCATTTTTATAAATAATTCAAGGTGGTGAACATACCAGTACATTCCTCCTCTTATTTCCCCTCACAACAACTGTGAGATGAACCATTGCCTCTCTGATAGGCCCACGTTCTTTTTTTCTAGAACTTGAGTAAATTTTAATAATAGTTTACTATAACAAGCCAATTTCAGACTGGTTAATAAAGCATGTTCAGTTTGAACAAACTGTAGTTAAGGTTGACTCCAGTCAAAATTACACCAATATGCAGTTCACTGAAGAGATAAGAATAAATCATATTCCTCCCACTCATCAAAACATGGAGAGACAATCTCTGTCGAAGGTTGCATTTATATGATACAAGAAATAAAATGTCTGATTATACTAGCTGTGATGCACTATACACGGAATCACAGGATAGTTTAAAGCTGATTATATCATTGGCCTATAGCCACTTGCTGGTTTCATGCTTAATATGTTGTCTGCTTGCCACTTCTGTCGGTTGCGTTTATTTTAGATTTGCTTTTCTGATTAGCAAGAATGAAAGTTACTATCTATCTATCTATCTATCTATCTATCTATCTATCTATCTATCTATCTATCTATCTATCTCCCTATCCATCCATCATCTATCTATCTATCTATCTATCTATCTATCTATCTATCTATCTATCTATCTATGTGTTACCTACCTACCTACCTATCTCTCATCTATCTATCTATCTTTCTTTCTATCTTTCTATCTATCTATCATCTATGTATCTATCATCTATCTATCTATTGACTATCTATCTATCTATCTATCTATCTATCTATATCTATCTATGTCATCTATATATCTATCTATCTCTATCTATCTCTCATCTATATCTATCTATCTATCTATCTATCTTTCTATCTATCTATCTATCTATCTATCTATCATCTATGTATCTATCATCTATCTATCTATATCTATCTATCTATATCTATCTATCTATCATCTTATCTATCTATCTATCGACTATCTATCTATCTATCTATCTATCTATCTATCTATCTATATCTATCTATGTCATCTATCTATATCTATCTCTATCTATCTCTCATCTATATCTATCTATCTATCTATCTATCTATCTATCTATCTATCTATCTATCTATCTATCTATCTATCATCTCTCTCTCTAACTCTATCTATCTATCTATCTATCTATCTATCTATCTATCTATCTATCTATGTCATCTATCTATCTATCTATCTATCTATCTATCTATCTATCTTCATTTTTTTCTTCCATTCGTTTGTGTCCAACTCTCAGTGGCTGCCTGAACAAATCCCTGAAGTTTTCTTGACAAGATTTTTTTCAGAAGCGGTTTGCTAGTGCTTCCTTCCTAAAACTGAGAAAAAGTGAGTAGCCCATCAGCTGGCATTTTTTCTAAGGTGGTCTAGAACTCACAATCTCCCAATTTCTAACCTGATGCCTTAATTACTATACCAAACTGGCCCCCAAACAAATGATACACAGCTCTAAAAACAAGCCAAATTGCTTTGCTGAAGAACATCTCTATGCTATCACTGGAATAAATGAACACACATCATGAAGTTCCGCTTTCCTCTCAGCAAGTATATCACCATTGTCAGCGCCCACACATAACTCTCACAAATCCAGATGAAGACAAAGAGGCTTTCTATGAGGACCTGACCAGATTATTCAAACAACTGCTGCCAGTGACAAATTTGTCACTCTGAGTGACTTCAACATAGCGATGAAAGCTGGTAAAATCGGTTTTACTGCACATGATTTAAATATACTTTCATTTAAAATCAGACTGTGCTAATATGAAACGCTTACCGTTGCTCTATTATTTCAGTAGCATTAAAATAAGTCCCTGATGAAAATAATCGTCCCGCCATGGCCTTTCATTTGGGTATCACATATCTACAACAAGTTCATTCTAGACAGTAACATGACCATGATCTCCAGTAATTTTCTGGGTTTTATATGAACCAAGATAGTGCACAATTTTAGAATTCAAGCCACCTTGAATATAAAATGCCCTGTTTGAATTTGGAGCAGTTGTTTCAAATTGGACTGTTTTAATAATTCGAAACTTTTGATCCTAAAACATTCATGATGATTGAAACAGGCGAGCTTGAACTACATTTTCAAAATGTTTGGCACATCAGTATGTAATACTGTCCATCAGTATCTCTTCTTCTTGTTGCGCCATATCTGTCATTGGACTTTGGCGATCCTATTTTTATCAACAGCCGCATGAAAATTGTTGTTGAGTTTTGGCCAAACCAGTCCCTTTAGATTTTGAAGCCATGATGTCCTTCTGCCTGGACCTCATTTGCCTTCAATCTTTCCCTGGAGGATTAAGTGAAGTACGCTGTATTTTTCTGGGTGTCGCATCACATGTCCAAAATATTCCACCTTTCGGGGTTTGTTTTTTTTAGTGTTCATTTGTTTATTAGATCTTTGGCAATCCTGGTTTGTAAAAGCCTACAAGAGGGTGACCTCTAGGTGTGTCTTGACAGTAAATAATACAACACTGCGGGGAAAGAGTGTTTCTGGTACCATTTAAGGAAGCCTTAGTGGTCCTTTCCTTAAGAACCTTCATTGGAGCTCAATTTATTTCTTTTTTTAAAATATATTTTTATTCTTTTTTAAACAAAACAACACATACAAAACAAAGCAAGAGCAGAACAAAAAACAACTTTCCTCCATTTCATCAAGCATGTGATTTGGTTACAAGTTTTTGTGCATCAATTCTTAACTTTAGGATTAACATCACTGGTTTACATTAAACATAACTGAGTATTTTGCTGTCATTGGGCATTATGTATTCAAATTACCATTAATATTCTTTCATTTGTAACAATCCTTATTTCCTTAAATTCATAATTATCTATCAAATAACAATGAGTCTTTAAAGTATTATAGTGTCACCTATCTCTAAGGAGAAAGAGCGAATATTAAAACAAAGGATTCCCATTAATTTATCATATACATTCGTATTTTCAATTGACCATAATGTCACCAATCATCCCATTATTAATTATTAATCCATATAGTGGTTAAGTATTTCAACCTTTCGCTTTTTATGCTTTTGATGATTTCCCACATATCTGTGTAAAATAATGGGCCATTTATTAGTATTATTAGTGGTAAATTCAAGAGCAAAATGGTTATCTCCTACATTTTTGCTATTTATTTAAAAGAGGTTTTAAACGAAAAAAACTTTTTTTTTTAATTTTATGGTTCCAATCTAGTTTGCAGCCATTTGCATCAGTTGTGGGTTCGTTATATCAATGTTCAAATACCTGTCTTTGTAGTAGTGGGTTTCAAAGTGTGAACTAGTATTAATTTTTTCAGGGTGGATATTATTTCAGGACTCTGGCTCCTGACTGGTGTTTATAGGCACTATTGTTTTATTTAAATCAAAGAAATAGGAAACGAATTGTTGACTACTAATTGAAATCAGCTTGTTAACCCAGGTGGTAGTTTAGTTCCTGGCAGTGGTGGGTTTCAAAAAATTTTGGAACCTCTTCTGTAGGTGTGGCCTGCTTTCCGGGTCCACTGGTGGAACCTCTTCTAACCGGTTCGGTAGATTTGACGAACCGGTTCTACCGAATAGATGCAAACTGGTAGGAAGTTTAAGTTTAAGTTTTATTTTATTTATATGCCGCCCTATTCCCTGAAAGGGACTCAGGGCGGCGAACAACTTAAACGGGAAGGGGAAACATACAAGTACAAAATAAACATATTAAAATGACCAACAACCACACCTGTCGAGAGGGGAGGGGAGCTCATCAACCCCAGGCCTGCCGACACAGCCAGGTTTTAACGGCTTTTCGGAAAGCAGGGAGAGAGGTGAGGGTCCGAATCTCCGCGGGGAGTTCGTTCCAAAGGGCCGGAGCTGCCACAGAGAAGGCCCTCCCCCGGGTCGTAGCCAGATGGCATTGGCTGGTGGATGGAACCCGGAGGAGGCCGACCCTGTGCGATCTAATGGGTCTTTGGAGGTAATTGGCAGCAGGCGGTCTCTCAAGAACCCACCTCTAGTTCCTGGAGAGAGATACAAAACCCTTTGCCAAAAGATTGTTCTTTGTCTTGTTTTCTGAATATTACAATTTTGCTTTATGTGAAGTGAAACTATTGTGGTAGAAGAGCACACGGGCCTTCTAAAGCAACAGAAAAGCTTAAGAAATTGGATGCTATGGCAGACCCACCCTATTTGTGATCTTTGACTTATTTTTCTTCTAAGCCCGTGCACGTTGTGGGGTCGTGACAGATGATGACGTTGCTTCTTGATAAAGAGAATATTGAGAAATGGTCAAAACTGTGGGTCATGAAGTGCTGAATCAGAAAATCCCTGCAAAATAGAAGCCTGTTTTTAAACACACACATTCTTCCCCTCCCCATGTGTTTGCTGCCTTGATGCCTGAATAGTTCATTTTTTGTATATGAATTAAATGTGACCAGTACAGTGAATCATGTTAATTCTTTGTATCTGGCCAGCGTTGAAATATTATTAATTGTAAAGAGCCAGAGAAAGCCTTTGTGTCTCAGAGGGAAAATAACCTCCCAGGCTCAAAAGTCCCCTATTTCATTCATTCCCTGAATGAAAGATATTTTTTTTTTCCTTTTTACAAAATCCCTGGAATCAATAATCGCTTAGTTGCCATGCGGCTGGCCAGCCTCATAAAGAGACTTTGTCTGCTTAGTATTCAATAAATAATCAATGCATGGCATGTTTGGTGTTTTCAACAATAAGGAGGGCACAGCTTGATAAATAAGGAAAACTAAAATATTAAAATTCCAATGAAGCATAATTTTTTAGACACGATTTGGTATTATAATAATTGCCATGACTCACTAGTCCTGCACTTCAACAATAGTTGTTAGTTCCAATTAGAACACTATTCTTGAAGCATTATGAAAGGTTACAAGCATATTCAGCTATAAATGTTTTATGTCTTTTGAGTCAGAGAACACTAAATTATCCAGTAAGGAATGGAGTTCATATACATGTGCACACATAAAACCTAAAAAAAGAAAACAAAATGGTGAGAATTGCCAGAAATCAGTATATCTTGCAAGAGCCCAGCATGTTTTCACCTTCTAACTCATCCGTGGCACGACAAAACCACGCTCGACTAAAGCGTGCCCGATTAAACCACGTCGTTGACGTCATCAACAGGGCGACAACAGCGAGCGCGGAGAAAGAAGGGCGCTTTAAATAGCGCTTTGAAAGCAAGCCAATTCCACTTAAGGTAAGGGTTAGCTTTAGGGTTAGGGTTAGGTTAAGGGTTAGGTTTAGGGTTAGGTTAAGGGTTAGGGTTAGGTTTAGGGTTAGGTTAAGGGTTAGGATTAGGTTTAGCGTTAGGTTAAGGATTAGGTTAAGGGTTAGGTTTAGGGTTAGGTTTAGGGTTCGGTTAAGGGTTAGGTTTAGGGTTAGGTTTAGGATTAGGTTTAGGGGGGTTAGGTTTAGGTGTTAATTTTAGGTTTAGCGTTTACAGCGTGCTTTTTTCTCCGCACTGTTGTCACGCTGTGATGACGTCAGCTACGTGGTTTTGTCGAGCGCCCTTTAGTCGAACGCGGTTTTGTGGTGGAACCAACTCATCACCCAAGAATTAGAACATCAAATAATATCTGATAATGTTGTTAGCTTTTGATCTTTTGGAAAGGTTTTAATTCAAAATTGAATTATATAACAGGGTTTGTTTAGATACCATTTGAAAGAGTAGTAGATACTTTAATGCCCACAAACACTGTTTTGCCAACTCTGGATTTATAGAGTGAAGATTAGCATAACACGAGTAGGGAAGTGTGAACACATTGTAATTTCTATGTGTGTTGGAAACCTGCCCCAGGTTCAGAATTTTTTTCCCCCGTGTTTATTAAAATTGTATGCTCCAGGTAAACATTTAATTGTGTTTATACTAAAGCATGTAGACCAAAGGATTGAAAACTTGTAGATTGAGTTGAATATTCACGTAGATCTTTAGAACGAAGGTTTATCCAGTATCAATTATCAATGTTTCACAGTAACCCTATGTTGCATTTTTCTGTAATTCTGAAATGTCTCTAAATGCTCATTTTCCATCTTTAACTGCCTGCCTTCTAGATGGATTGATTTTAGTTCTTTTTTTATGCTCCTGTGTTTGTGATAATACAAGTAGTTGGTGCACCAAGAAATTGTGTTCCTGAAATAACATATTAGTCCGTAGGTGTCATTGAACCGTGTAGTACTTACTCCATGGTTCTTAGCAATCATACAGGGAACATTGACACTGATCTCTGCCCAAATGGCAGACTACTGTAGAAGATAATATGCATTGTTTTGGCCAACATTGTTATGTTTCTCAAGAGATATAGTCTCCTGCAGGCTAAAACTGTTCGATCCTACTAAAGCTTGAAAGAAAGATTCAAACTCTGCTAAATTATAAACTCATTACAGTGATAAACGTTTAGATAATGAAAAGGTAGCATTTTGCTCTTCAGTTGAAAACGTTAACACTTTCATTTGACACAGCTGTTGTTGATGGTAGAGCGGTAACTCCTAGTAGTAAGAAAGTAGCCATTTTCTATTGCTTTGGAGTTGTGATTGTTTTTTATTTGTTATAGCACCTGTGATTGTTCAGTTGATTGTAAATGAACTAAGAATAATTATTTTCTATTTCTCGATTGCCAACATAGCATCATAGCTATAAAAATAGCTGTTTGGTTAGAGTTTTTTTTTCTTTTTCTAATTAAAAATTTGAAGAGACAAATGGAACAGCAGATTAATTCTATAACTGATTGTTCTTTCCAGAACCAGCGCTCAGAAACTAGTTTTCCTTTTTCAATTCAGAAATTTCAATTAAAATCTTACATTGGCGTTGACATTAACTGTGGAATCATCTACCTAGGAAAATATTGAGTCAGAATTTGGAATCAGCATTTGAAAGTAGAATCTTCATTTATCCCCCGTCAAGGATAGGAATCTTCTCTCACATGAAAAATTGTAAAATGGTACATGTTCTCCTTTTCTTCTTTTATTTTATTCTACCATTTTGCAAACCAGTGTTACATTTCCAAAATCATTTTGTAGCAGATTATATTTTCCTTGGGGCATTGGTGAGTTGCTGTAGTATGGCAAGTAAGCATTTTGATGAGGAGCTATATAATCACAAAGCCAAAATTCAAATCATATTTAGTAACAAAGTTTAGTTACTTACTTATTGTTTTCCTTCATACTTGATTTTTTGGGTTAAAATATAAGCTGCCATTTAGTTATTCTGACATGTCCATGCACACACACACACACAGAGGGAGAAAAATGTTCAAAAAGATGATACGTTGCAATAACTTGACGTTTTAGTTTTATTGTATGTCTAGGAATGCACCTCTTAGCTAACGGTAAAACATTCCGGGTGATTGATGTAGAGTCATGGTTAACCTATCTTGAGAAGGTAGGATATTTATCTCCTGAATCATTGGGAGAAATGGTTCATAAAATATGAAATAATATCAACATAGAAAAGTGTCCAGCATGAATGGTTTCCTCTAGAATGATTTCTGGCTTATACTGTATACAAGTCTCTGATTGTTATGAATCATCAACCTACAGCAAGAGATTTTCCTTTACAGTATAACAATAGTCTTCATTAAGTCTTTCCAGATTAATTCTTAAACTATCAACATTAGCTGCTTCTAAGGTGAATTGTCAACATATCCTATATATTTCATCTTACCTTCTGAAATATTTTTTTTGGGGGGGAAAAAGTCTGACTAAATGTTCAATTTGCAGGGACCTAAGTTCTAGCCAGTTAAGATATTAAGTTAAAATTAACTTTAACTTAGAAAAACGTGATATAACTAGGTGTGAACTAATTAAGAACCCAATAATTTAACAGGTTTTAATTTTTTCTTTTAAAACCTTTTCTGATTTGGTTTTATTAATGAAGTCTTTCTTCATATCTCTTGCTCTTGCCTGTGTGAATCTTATCTCTGTGGTTGATCATTCTAGTGTGATGTCACAAAGGCTTGTGAAGTTTAAATAGTCACAAGGCTAGACATTTAAGATTTCAAGGGACACTGTATAGAGCAGGATTCAGCTTTTAACAGGTAATTTTTTTAAAAAAAAAACCAAGCTGAAGCAGTTGTTACTGGACAAACATAGAAATATATGACACTCAGGATTTACATTTAGATTCAGAGCATATATGCTGCTTTCAGATAAAGCATATATTGGGTATTTATAAGGAGTCTTCTATGACTGGAAGAGAAAAGTCAGGATATGAAAGTTTAGTTACCAACCATAAAATTTTACTGAATAAATGACATAAAATATTATGGTGCTAGACATCTATCTATAATAGAAAAAAATGACAGAAATTGGAAATGAAATTGGATTTCACTGTGCCAACATACTGCAGGAACTATATTTTGTTAAAATATAATTTACATTATAATTAAAGTTAACTGTATTATTGTAGCGTAATATTTATTTTAAATCCTGGGTACCTCCAGACTGGATTACTATAATGTGCTTTACATGGGGCTGCCCTTGAAGAACACCTGGAAGTTTTAACTGATGCAGAGTATAGCTGCGAAATAGTTATGTGGATCCTTAGGATGGTGCACATTACAAGTTGCATTGCGTGCCAGTTTCTGGAGGCAATTCAGGATGCTGGTTTTGATCTTTAAAGCTCTGCATGGCTTGGGACCAGGTTATTTGAGGGATCGCTTCAGAGGTGGGTTCCTACCAGTTTGCACCAGTTCGGTAGAACCGGTTCGTCAAAACTACCGAACTGGTTAGAAGTGGTTCCACCAGAAAGCAAGCCCACACCTACAGAAGAGGTTCCAAAATTTTTTGAAACCCACCACTGACACACACACACACACACTCACACAGAGAAAGAGAAAGAAAGAAATAAAGAAAAAAAAGAAAGAAAAAGTGAGAGAGAGATGAAAGAAAAAAAGGAAAATGGGACAGAGAGACAAAAGGAAGGAAAAAGAGAGAGAGAGAGAGAGAGAGAGAGAGAGAGAGAGAAAGAAAACACATGGCCTGCAAGCCACTCCCACCAGATTACATGGCCGGCAAGCCACTCCCACAAAGGAGGCCACACCCACAGAGTAGGTTCGAAATTTTTTTGAAACCCACCACTGGATCGCTTCTACCTGTCCCATCAGATCAAGCAGAACGGATAGGCTGCAGGTCTCATCTACCAAAGATCTATATCTGGTGGGACCCCAAACAGCCTGCTTCTCTGCTGTAGCCCCCATCATTGGGCACATAATTCCCTTTGAGTGAGGTTGGCACCATCTTCCAAAATACTCTTAAAACCTGGTATTTCCATCAACCGTGGTGATCCATAGTGAACTTGCAAGATGGTTAACGACTGTTGTTCTTCTGCATTTCTGTTTTGTTTTAATGCTTTTTATTTATGTTTGTTTTATGTTTTTAATTGTTAATATGTTTGTTTGCTACCCAGAGTCATGTTTCCTAAAATAGGTGGCAGATATATGTATCTATGTATGTACGGACAAATAACTAGTATGTTTATTGAGACTGGATAACATTTTCTTAATTTCCTCACAACAAATATGTAGGATGTTTTTTTCTAGAAATAAGAAGAGATTTATTTATACAAAGCGTTGATTATGTGGGACCTGTGATTTCATTTCTGTGGTAAAAGTAGCCTCCTTAGGACATGCTTGCCTAAGAACAAATGAATAATTTATTATTTACATTAAATTATTAATAATTTAAAAGAGCCAAGGTGGCGCAGTGGTTAAATGCAGCACTGCAGGCTACTTCAGCTGACTGCAGTTCTGCAGTTCGGCTGTTCAAATCTCACCGGCTCAGGGTTGACTCTCAGCCTTCCATCCTTCCGAGGTGGGTAAAATGAGGACCTGGATTGTTGTTGGGGGCAATATGCTGACTCTGTAAACCGCTTAGAGCCCTATGAAGCGGTATATAAGTCTAACTCCTGTTGCTATTATGAAGGAAATTGGCTTTATTGTTAATGAAATGGATTTAAAAAATGGAGTTGCAAGTATCAGTCTGGATACAATTGTTAATGAATTGTTGTAGTTGCAAACTATTTCCATAGTATTAATAATGCATTATTTATAAGAAGACAAGTTTTATAAAAGTGGCTCTATTGTCATCAACATCCTTTGTTATTAACATCTGCTTCTACCTTGTGCTTGTTCTTTTTTATCCTTGTGTTTTTTTAAACTTTTAAAAGATTTTAAATAGTAATAATTGCAAAAGGCAGCGTTACTTGGAACAACTTAAAATTCTGTGGCTGTACCTTTAATACATCAAACAACAATATTTGCCAATCCACGATCCTGGGAAGATCTTGATAGGTATAGAAAAATGCCAAATCCAGGCTAAATACCTGGCCGACTGAGTGATGACAATAGCAATAGCAACGACAATGACAACAACAACAACAATTATTTTTAGCTTAATTATATGCTGTCCAGAATCACTTCCTTGTGAGTTTGGCAACCACATAAATTCAACAAATAAAAAAAATGGAGAAGTTATGTATGATGATAGGTTGATTAGGGTTTTGCAATAGGCTTTAGCATTTTTGTATATGGATATGAGAAAGAATACAAAGTATGCAAATGCAAAGTTGTATGTATATTAGGTATGTATTCTGACCCCCCTCTTCATACACCAAAGCACGCCGGGACAAAGATACTTCAAGGATTTATTGGTTCCACCACAAAACCACGTTCGACTAAAACCGCGTTCGACTAAAGCGCGCTCGACACGCTGACGTCATCACAGGGCGACAACAGCGCGGAGACAGAAGCACGCTGTAAACGCTAAACCTAAAATTAACCCCTAAACCTAAACCTAACCCCCCTAAACCTAATCCTAAACCTAACCCTAAACCTAACCCTTAACCTAACCCTAACCCTAAGCCTAAACCTAACCCTAAAGCTAACCCTAAACCTAACCCTTACCTTAAGTTGAATCGGCTTGCTTTCAAAGCACTATTTAAAGCGCCCTTCTTTCTCCGCGCTCACTGTTGTCGCCCTGTTGATGACATCAGCGACGCGGTTTAATCGGGCGCGTTTTAGTCAAGCACGGTTTTGTCGTGCCACGGGATTTATTAACATACAGACTAGACCTTGGCAGCAATCCAGCACAGACTAGACATTGGCAGCAATCCAACACAGATATATCCTGTATGTGAGTTGCATCATCATTATCTGGATCGGGAAGCTGTTAACACAATTGCTCACATACTAGTCATATCATTATCAGATTATTTTAATGTGCTGTACATGGGGCCGTCCTTGAAGACCACCCAGAAGCTACAATTGGTCCACAATTCAGTGGTGTGGGCAATGATGAGAGGGCTGTGTTATATGCATTAATTATTAATGGCAGTAATAAGGGCATGTACCTCCCATTCTTCAACCATATGATTCAGAACAGTTTAATTAAAAAAAAACTCAGACGTAACAGTCTAAATAATTTGTTCACCCAGATATGACATCCTACATATACAACGATGAATACAGTGGAACATTCACTAAAAATTTCTTCAAACCATAGCAAAAGTCAGCCATATTATAAATGGCTTCAGTACATAATTTAAGCAGAATAAAGAAGTTTACTATTCTTGATGTTATCACTGAACCATGCAAATAAGGAATATTAAATTTTGGGAAATTGCATTGTTGGAAATGGGCTATATCATAAACCCAACACTTTTGAAAAAGGATAACCAGCATATTGAAATATAACCAGAATGATAATGGAATTTACTCTTAATAGTTCAACAATCAAGGCTGTTTCCATTGCATTCTGTGCTGAAATTTCTGAAGACATTAAAAGAAAACAGCTCCATATAGCAATAGCAATATAGCAGTTAGACTTATATACCGCTTCATAGGGCTTTCAGCCCTCTCTAAGCGGTTTACAGAGTCAGCATATTGCCCCCAACAACAATCCAGGTCCTCATTTTACCCACCTCGGAAGGATGGAAGGCTGAGTCAACCTTGAGCCGGTGAGATTTGAACAGCCGAACTGCAGTCAGCTGAAGTAGCCTGCAGTGCTGCACTCTAACCACTGCGCCACCTCGGCTCTATATAGCATTATCTGATGTTCATTCTGATGGAGCCAAAAGCATGTTTTACTCAGTTTAAGTTAAACTCAGAAACAAGTATAATAGTTTAATGAGGATTACGTTAAACAAGTGTATCCCTGATTGTAACGGGTACCTGACCAACTAGGAGCAAAGAGAAATTGGAAAAATGTTCCAGTTCTTGTATCTCTCTCTCTGTTTTTTTAGAGAAGTGGTACAAAGAACCCGATTTCCTGTTTTATGTTGATCAGAGGCACCTATGCTATGCCTCCATTAGCGGATAATGACAATACTCTTGGGAAAAAAATGCAGCCAGCCATGTACTCCTCATATTCATTGTGACATATTAGAGCTAGACAATTAATTGGTGAAGGAGTTACCTGGATTGATCTGTTACACAATGGAAGTGTGTAAATAAAGTTTCTACTTTATTTAGAAAGAAAAATCAAATATGGATTCATTTTGGTTAGAGCTGAGCCCGGATTGGCTTGGTTGGTCATGATAGATGATCTCTACCAAGAGAAAGACAAGAAGGATATGATCACTTCTTCTTTCACCATGTGTCCATCAGCTGTAGTATCTTCTCGAATAGGTTTTGTCAAGATAGGGTTGGAGGCATTGTGTTCTGCTCAGACACGCAGGTTGAATTTCATTTATTTTTTTTTTAAAAAATATTTTTATTCTTTTAAAACAAAACAACACATACAAAACAAAGCAAGAGAAGAAAAAAGAACAACTTTCCTCCATTTCCTCAAGCGTGTCGTTTGGTTACAAGTTTCTCCATAGTGAGGGGGAGGAGTATCCAGGATGGGTTGACTTTATCCTCTCGTTGATTGGACTGAGTCATCAGAGCTCTTGGTATAAGCCTCTGGTCCACCAGGCTCCGCCCAGTTTTAGACTCAGTCCACTCAAATGGACGGTTGACCATCCTGGATCTCCAACAGGTCGAAGATATTCAAGAAAGAAAAGGAAGGAAAATTCCAGTGTCTCCCTCCTACAGCATCCCAGGCGAGCTGGCAACTCCCTGGACTGTAAGGATCAGCCAAAAGCTCCTCAGGGGGCGGCCCGCCACCCAGGCTTCTGAGTGAGACAAGCAACACTCAGAAAGGAATTTGCCGGGTGAGCAGGAGACGGAGGGCAGAAGCCTCTGGCAGGCACGCCCGGCTGCAAGGACGCCAGCGGTGCCGGAGACTTCCCCAAGAGCCGCGGATCGTGAGAAGAGACAGGCTAGGACGGCGCGGAGCCCCCCCCACCCCCTGGAAGGGAGCCTTGCAAATGCAGAGTGCCCGCCCCATTGGTATGTGACCCACCTCATTGGAGGGGGTTCATGGGCAGAGCAAGGACTCCAGCGGCATGGGAAGTGAAGAAAACGGCAGCAGAGACGCGCGCAGCTCTTCAGAGCACAAGCCGCCCAGCCAGAAGATTCAAAAGCATCTATTCTTAATCTTTGGATTAACATCACTGGTTTACATTAAACATAACTGAATGTTTCACTGTCATTGAGCATTATGTGTTCAAATTGCCATTAATATTCTTTCATTTGTAACAATCCTTATTTCCTTAAATTCATGATTATCTATCAAATAACAATGAGTCTTTAAAGTATTATAGTATCACCTATCTCTAAGGAGAAAAAGCAAAGATTAGAACGAAGAATTCCCATTAATTTATAATATACATTCATATTTTCAATTGACCATAATGTCACCAATCATCCAGAATTCCAACATTAATTTCCCATTATTAATTATTAATCCATATAGTGGTTAAGTATTTCAATTCATGTATATATCAATTGTTCCTTACATCATCATTGATCCGTTTAATATACAAAGATCTTTCTAATATAAAATGGTCACTACATACGATTATACCAACATATTCAAATCATCCCACTCTCATACATTAAAATCATTACTGCAGATTGAATTTTAGACAGGCATCTGGAAGCCGCCCTTTGGCCCTTTGTTATGTTATGACCACCAAAAATTACTGTTTTTACTTTTGTGCTATAGTAACATCTGTCTAAGCTGCTGAGAATGCTCATTAAAGCTTTTGAAGAGAGGTGTCATTAGCGTGTCATCTTATGGCGAAATGTTCCTCTAGTTCCTTGGTACACATGAGTCACATTTGTCCTGCACAACCAGACCAGTGTCTGAACTCAGTGATCGGTTGAAATGAGGCTGAAGTTGAATTGAACTTCTGTAGGTAATGACAGGGTTCACACTGTAGGTTGACCATAAATAACAACTCTTCAGATACTTAACCCTTTATTCAATATTTAGTTTAGTAGAAGATTGTCAAACACAGTTTGGCTAGTTCAGAATCTGTATTGCAGAACAACACAAGAATTGTTTGCTTGAAATAATGTATTTGAAAGGACCTGGTTCATAATGTAGTGGTACTTTACAGAGGGATGTTAATTTATATTCCAGAGAATCTGGATATAGCAGTCAGAAATTAGTAGATAAAAGAAAGAGGAAAACCTACCTGTAACATTCTTGGCTGTATACATGTAGACATTTTACTCTTACGGCTTAGTTATAATTAGGAAAAAGAAACAGAATCCTTTCATATTGATTATGCTGAATAAGATTATGATTATCGATTGGTATTGAAATTGTAAAGCAATAATTGTGATGGCTTGTTTTTGAAAATTAGGTACTAGCAATTCTGTTGAGATCAAGCAGAATAGGTTCCTTCTAATATCTCTCTAAAGAGACAAAACACATGTAATGAATATTTGATTTGATTTGATTTGATTTGATTTATTGGATTTCTATGCCGCCCTATTCCTAGAGGGACTCAGGGCGGCTCACAAGCCAAAATAGGGGGGGGGGATACAAACAGGAGGAAAACAACGGACAAACAACTACAAACAATTTGAAAACACTCAACAACCACACAATTCGAGCGGGGCGGGGAATCCGTCAGTCCCAGGCCTGTCGGAACAACCAGGTTTTAAGGGCTTTGCGGAAAGCCTGAAGGGTGGCGAGGGTCCGAATCTCCACGGGGAGCTCGTTCCAGGGGGCCGGGGCAGCCACAGAGAAGGCCCTCCTCCGGGTGGTAGACAATCGGCATTGGCCGGTGGATGGGATTCAGAGGAGGCCAACCCTGTGGGATCTAATAGGTCTGTTGGAGGTAATTGGCAGCAGGCGGTCTCTCAAGTACCCAGAACTGTGTAAGATATTGTCATAGACATTTTACTCTTACGGCTTAGTTATAATTAGTCAAGAGCCGAGGTGGCGCAGTGGTTAAATGCAGCACTGCAGGCTACTGCTAGATCAGCAGGTCAGCGGTTCAAATCTCACCGGCTCAGGGTTGACTCACCCTTCCATCCTTCCGAGGTGGGTAAAATGAGGACCCAGATTGTTGGGGGCAATATGCTGACTCTCTGTAAACCGCTTAGAGAGGGCTGAAAGCCCTATGAAGCGGTATATAAGTCTACTGCTATTGCTATAATTAGGAAAAAGAAACAGAATCCTTTCATATTGATTATGCTGAATGAGATTATGATTATCGATTGGTATTGAAATTGTAAAGCAATAATTGTGATGGCTTGTTTTTGAAAATTAGGTACTAGCAATTCTGTTGAGATTTAGAAACAAAATTATGAGAAATTCTACTTTACTCACTGGCTGTATTTGTAATTGTACATTAAATAAAATAAAAACACATACTTCTGTGTCAATTTCTTATCGATTTAACTTTCTAGTATCTTGGCAAAGCATTTCTGTCTTTTTAGTGACTTAATATTCATCAGCTGATGCCAGTACATGGAAAGCAATACAGACCTTACTTCTGTTTTCAGCTTTGCGCTAGAAGAATTTGAGAGGAGGTCAACTGGGCCACGCTCCCAGTACTCTTAGTACGTCACATTTCCTACAAAGGCATAGATGGTCTTATTGTGGGAGCCATGTTATAATTTGTAAGCAGCTTTAAATGATGTCGCAGTAGCCCAACCACCACTTCGAACCTCATGACCCAACTACAAATTCTCAAAATGCCTCCCATATCCTGTCTGCAATGTCCCGCAAAGCGTTCTGGAACAGTGGTTTATTGTTTTTGGAGTACTTCACTATCTCTTGCGAGCAGTCACCATGTTCACCTTTGCGCTGTCTGTTTTATACTGTTTAGTTGCAGCCTTGTTGCTTTTTAATTTTTCTCCCAGGAAGGTTGCTAAACTCCGTGAGGAACCTTAAGATAATCTTCTCAGGAAACACACTGTTCAGACAGAGATCCTTCAGGAGACACATATGGTTTTTTGTTCGTTGTCTGTTTGTGACTTTGAATCATTCTTAACTCCTGGAAACTGTCTAGATCAGTGGTAGTCAACCTGGTCCCTACTGCCCACTGGTGGGCGTTCCAGCTTTCATGGTGGGCGGTAGAGGTTTGCTGTAACTCTGCTTTATAAATTTTATAAAGTAAAGTTACTTCCTGTTGTGGCCCAGCAGGAGCCGTTGGAGCTGCCACCAGACTCCAACAGCGAGGGGCCCTATGAGTCAGCTCTGGAGGATGTGGAGGACCCTGGACAGGGTTCCGACTCCAAGCAGGGTGCAGAGAGGCTGGTTGGCCACCAGGAGGCGCCTGAGCCTTGGACCAGTGTGGAGGAGACAAGGGAAAGTGAGCCGGAATCCAGCAGTGAGTTGTTCCTGGATGCCCGGCACCGAAGAGCTAATAGGCGTCAGGAATAGTTGCGCAGTTACAGGAGGTAATTGCACTCAGCTGGTGGTCATTAGGCTCCTCTCCAGACTATAAAAGGACTGCTTGTTCACACGCCACTCTTGCAGAACTCAACGCAGGAATTAGTGTCGGAGAACATTATGGTGAGCTTGGCAGGCTGGATTGCTGCCAAGCCCTATCTGTGCTGGATTGCTGCCCAAGCTTGTCTGTGCTGGTTTGCTGCCAAGGACCTGTCTGTTAATTAAATGCCGTAACTTATCTTTGGCTCGGAGTGTGTGTTGGTGTGGGACGAGGGGGGTCAGAACACTTCCCTACTTTATAAATCACCTTTACTGTGGTACTGGTGGGCGGTTAGAAAATTTTACTACTAACAGAGATACAAAAGTGGGCGGTAGTTATAAAAAGGTTGACCACCCCTGGTCTAGATAAATCCCAAAAGTTGTCTTGGTAACAGTTTCAGGTCTAGTTTGCCATTACCTTCTTTCTAGGGCTGTGAGAGAATGATTGGCCTAAGATCACCCAACTGGCTTGTTGCCAAGATAGAACTAGCCAATAGTCTCCCAGTTTCTAGCCTGATGACTTAAACCACTGCAACAAACTGGTTCTCCTAGATATTTTAATTTAATTTTGGACTGTGCAGACTAAACACTCATGAGCCCTTAACTATGGTTCAAAGGAATTGGGCAATTGAGGAAGACCTAAGCGCTATTTTGTTGAGAAACAACTGTGCTAGAATTCATTTGGAAATTTAAAACCATTTCTCATGGATTAAACACCACATGCGTACAACCAGTTTACCAGTGCAGGAATGCCTGTGTTATAAGTCACTAAAGATAATTCTGTCTTCTGACCTCTCTTTTTATCATTCCTCTCCACTATACGGATCAACAACAGCTGTACGTATATATTTAATTTTCTATTCTCAAGATGATATTCCATGCATCTGATGACATGAAGTATGAGTCACAATAACTTGTTGATGCGGTAGTAAATGCATTAATCCACTATTTGGGTCTCTTGCATCCCTCTCTACAACAATGGGCAGAAGCTAAGCTCCTAGTTTTCAGCAGTTTAAAACCTGATGTGTAAAAGAAATAAAGCCATTGCTCCTACCGATAATGCTACCATGCCCACAATCATTGTGTATCTACTTTCTCCTCTACTTTCAAATTCCAGAAACAGACAGCTGGGCTTAGCAACCATCCGACTGATTTTGTTCTTTGAAGTGGAAGCCGAAACCCAAGTTCGTACACTAGAATCGAAAAAGGCAACTATTGGAACACCACATTGTTATTAAAGAGTAGTGAGGATGGAGTGGAGAGTCTTGTTGGGCGATATGGTTCACTGTCTTGGCACAGTCTGTTTATTTCTCCAATCTGAAATAGTTGCTCTCAAAACTATTCTGCTGTGTAGCCCGCACAGTGTAGCCCACTGTATATTTGAGTTCTGAAAAGTCATTGTAATACAATCATTGGAGGGTTTCATTTCATTTCATTTTCATTTTATTACATTTATATGCCGCCCTTTTCCCCAAGGGGACTCAGGGCGGCTCACAACTCAAATCAGGGGAGGGGGGGTACAGACAAGAAATAAAAAGGCAGAACATAACAATACATAATTTAAAAAACACACAGCAGTCATACCATTCGAGGCGGGGAGCAACAGCTCTTTAGCCCCAGGCCTGTCGGAACAGCCAGGTTTTAAGTGCTTTGCGGAAGGCCTGGAGGGTGGTGAGGGTTCGAATCTCCACGGGGGGCTCGTTCCAGAGGGTCGGAGCAGCCACAGAGAAGGCTCTCCTCCGGGTAGTCGACATTGGCTGGCGGATGGAATTCGGAGGAGGCCTAATCTGTGGGATCTAATCGGTCTATTGGAGGTAATTGGCAGCAGGCGGTCTCTCAAGTACCCAGGTCCAATACCATGAAGGGCTTTATAAGTAGCGACTAGCGCCTTGAAGCGTATCCGAAGACCAATAGTGCAGCTCGCGGAGGATAGGTGTTACGTGGGTGAACCGAGGTGCACCCACGATCGCTCGCGCGGCTGCATTCTGGACAAGCTGAAGTCTCCGAATGCTCTTCAAGGGCTGCCCCATGTAGAGCACGTTGCAGTAGTCCAGTCTTGAGGTCACGAGGGCAAGGGTTGCTGTACAGGAAAGCAACTATCCGCTTTTACTAAAAAGTAGATCAACAAAGACTCTCCTTGATATTAACTATGACTTTGAACATTTTCTTTGAAATACGTTTACAGTATTAATCTATGCATCATACTGCTTAAATTGCTTTCCTACTGCATAATTTGCAACCTATCACTACCCTCTCCTGCTACCCTCAGGAAAAGCTTTGTTGGTGAAGGTCATCTGTCAGTGCTTAGGTGGAGAATGCCATATGCCATAGATGAGTCATTTTACCACTGACTCAGATCCTCTTCTCAGCATTTTCATATAATGAAAGATTGTGGGGCCAGAACTAACTTTCTTGTTCTCCTGGCTGAAAGAGGATTTTTTAAAAAAATCTTTTTGTTTGAGCCTAAAATAGACAAATGTTGACCAAGTGCAGTGTACTGATTATTTAGGGAACGATGAGTTTAAATCCTTTTCAGCCACCCTGCCATATAAATACGACAATTCAGTTAAACAATCTATCAGCAGAAAACTGTATCAGCATGGCTCTTGCTATCTCTGTTCCCAATTTTATTCTTGCTCTGTTTCCCAATTTCATTCTGTTATCTCTTTTTCCAAGTCCAGGAATCCAAAGTTTTCTCAATGGCACCTTCCCTTGAACCAGGAGATTACTTCCAGAATCCTCTGCTCTTTCCTCAGGCTATGACCATTACTTGGAATAATGGTTGAAAACACTGTCTGTACTCCAAACTCTTTTTTCCATCCTGCATTATGTCTTTTTTCTGGTGGTGTCGTTTGTTCCAACACCAACATGAAACAAACTGTATCAGCATGGCACTTGCTATCTCTGTTCCCAATTTTATTCAGTTTATTGTATTTATATGCCGCCCTTTCCCCCCGAAGGGGACTCAGGGCGGCTCACAACTCAAACCAGGGAAGAGGGATACAGACAAAAAGTTTTTAAAAAAAAACAAAGCATAGCAATGCATAATTTAAAACACAACAGTCATACCATTCGAGACGGGGGCAACAGCTCTTTAGCCCCAGGCCTGTTGGAACAGCCAGGTTTTAAGGGCTGTGCGGAAGGCCTGGAGGGTGGTGAGGGTTCGAATCTCCACGGGGAGTTCATTCCAGAGGGTCGGAGCAGCCACAGAGAAGGCTCTCCTCCGGGTAGTCGCCAGTCGACACTGGCCGGCGGATGGAATTCGGAAGTATTCTTGCTCTGCCCCCAATTTCATTCTGTTATCTCTTTTTCCAAGTGACTTGCATGACTTACCTCCAAAGTCATAGGTGAAAAAAAGAACTAATGTTGTAAACTTGGACAGTACCAGAATAAGAGAAAGACCCTGATTTAAGAGGGTGGTGGTGCAGTGGTTAGAATGCAGTATTACATGCTAACTCTGCTGACTGCTGACTACCAGCATTTTGGCAGTTCGATTCTCACCAGCTCAAGGTTGTCTCGGCCTTCCATCCTTGTGAGATGGGTAAAATGAGGACGCAGATTGTTGGGGGCAATACGCTGACTCTGTAAAGCGCTTAGAGAGGGCTGTAAAGCACCGTGAAGTGGTATATAAGTCTAAGTGCTATTGCTATTAAGCTACTTAAAGATGACTTAAGGCTTCCTCATTCATGGAATGAGAACAAAAGGCAATGATATGGAGATGTGGCAGGGAAAAAATTGTGACATAAGCACTTTGGGAAACTCCCTAAGAGACATCACTTAAATCAAAGTGCGGAGTCATCTTTTAGTTAAGATGTTCTAGTTATTCCATCATGCATACCTCATCCTGTTCAAAGATCGTTGATATGAATGTTTCCAGTTGCATATCTCTGAATCCATATCAGAGAGATGATTATAGGTGCAGTTCAGTTTACTAGCATGTTTTACAAAGCATGATTAGTGGTAATCATTGATAGGAACTTTATCCATAGTGTAGTGTCCTAGGCCACAGGACAAAATGCTGCTGGAAGTGTGTTACAAATCTTTCTCCTTTGCTGGCAGGATTCTGACAATCATAATTGTGCGTGGCATTACTTTAAGGTGTTTTGTCTTGGAAAAAAAGATATAAGTTCTTGGTGGATTGATTAGAGCTGCAGGTGCTGTACGCATGATTTCAGAAAATTAATTCTCCCAAGGAGATTTGTTTCATTTTATAGGCAACTTGTGTGTAGCCTCCATGGGAGAGGAGACCAAAGAAAATGGCATATAATAGCACCCAAGACAATATTTGACATTTAATACCCCATTGCTGGTTTCCTTTCTTTCTCCTGACAAATCAAAGCAACTAATGACCATTTAGAAATACACCCCAGAATAAAATAAAATAAATCCAAACGTAAAAGCAATACTATTAAAGTAACAATGAGCCGAAGTGGCACAGTGGTTAGAGTGCAGTACTGCAGGCTACTTCAGCTGACTGCTAGTTCGGCAGTTCGGCAGTTCAAATCTCACTGGCTCAGGGTTGACTCAGCCTTCCATCCTTCCGAGGTGGGTGAAATGAGGACCCGGATTGTTGTTGGGGGCAATATGCTGACTGTGTAAACCGCTTAGAGAGGGCTGAAAGCCCTATGAAGCGGTATATAAGTCTAACTGCTGTGGTCATAGCCATCTCAAGATGATCACCATATTCAGTGTTGACACTGTGCCCATTGTAGGAAGCAAAATTTTCAGGGCAAACCTCTGAAAAAGCCATACTTGCATCCTTGCCCAGTTAAATTTGAGAAATAAATACCTGTATGGCTAGTCATGACATGTAAACACACCAACCTTAAATGCTTTCTACACATATAATCACATTTAAATTGCAGTCAAGAAGTTTTGACTGTTTCCTTTCAGTTGGAAATGAAACGTGAAAAGTATGAACAATTAGTTCATAATTTCTGCTGAAAACGAGCACCAGGAATTTGCTTTGGCAGAGAGAAAGGAGAGGCAGTAGGGGAATAAACAGATGTTAACAACAAAGTTTCAGCCCTGCTAAAAGATATTTGGCTGGGGTAGGGGACTAGAAGCCATCCCAATTTTTAAATTTATGGTGCTTAGAATTTGATTATTCTAGTGAACGCACAGCCCGACCACATTTTCGTTGATTGAAATGACAAGTAGTGTAAAATAGTATGTTGGATTGTGAGAATCGAGAAATATAAGAAGCTTGATTAAACTTTGTGATAATCAAATAACTTCCTTTATTTTCACTTTCTAATTCCATGAATAAAATTGGCTAATACAGTATATGCTGTATGTTAATGCTTCCTTCTCTTCTTTATCAGTTTCCCAGTTCCCTTAAACGAGGTGCTTATAGAAATCTGTATGAGGCTACTGCAGTGGTTCCCAAACTTGGCAACTTTAAGACTTGTGGACTTCAACTCCCAGAAGCTCTGCTGGCTGGAGAATTCTGGGAGTTGAAGTCCACAAATCTTAAAGTTGCCAAGTTTGGGAACCACTGGGCTACTGAATACAACTAACTTGGCTCTGCCTGCTTTCTCTAACCAAGATCTATGTGATTAATCTCCAAATTAACCTCAAGATGTTGGCAACTGCTTTCTCAACCGTTAATTTCGGGGTGGTTCAGGTTCGCTGGAAGGATTTTGCAAGCGGTGCTTCCTACAATGACTATAAATCAGATTTAAAATAATTATTTAGTAGAATAATGAAGCTCTGTAAAAGTACATGCCCGTTGTTTTTTTTTTCATGAACGGAACACTGAATAATAAGATTGGAATGCTACATATGGGTAAACACAAATTGCAGCTCGCTTCTGGAGTAATAAGCCATTAAGTAATCTATTTCGTGCTTCGGAATATTAATGATTACTCAGATTTAGTCTAGAGGAAAGTATTAATAGCAGATTAAGTGTTGGAGCCAATTTTGAAAAAAAAATGCATATTTAAATAAATAAATTTTGTTGAAATGCATCAGAGGTGGGATTCAAATAATTTAACAACCGGTTCTCTGCCCTAATGGCCATCTGGGTAGGTGGGGCTCGGTGGTCATGTGACTGGGTGGGTGTGGCCAACTCAAGGTCACTCAGGTCAATGGGCGCTTCGCCTTAGCTGTTACAATGTAATAAGGGTTAACCAGAGAGGCAGTTTCTGTAAGCAGGTCAATAAAGTTTAGGCTAGAAACAACACTAGAATGTTTCCTTCCTGCCTTCCTTACAGGATTAGCCCTGAAAGAGCCAAGGTGGCGCAGTGGTTAGGGTGCAGTACTGCAGGCCACTTCAGCTGACTGTTATCTGTAGTTCAGCGGTTCTAATCTCACTGGCTCAAGGTCGACTCAGCCTTCCATCCTTCCGAGGTGGGTGAAATGAGGACCCAGACTGTGGGGGCGATATGCTGACTCTGTAAACCGCTTAGAGAGGGCTGAAAGCCCTATGAAGCGGTATATAAATCTAATTGCTATTGCTAAGTGGGAAAAAAACAAAAGGAGATTTTTTCCAACAATCGGTTCTCCGAACTACTTAGAAAGTTACCAAATAGGTGCGAACCGGCTGAAACCCACCACTGAAACGCATCATTGGATTTTAGCAGTTAAAGGTGCTCTTTTTTCCTCCTTCGTTTTTCTTGTTTATAATCCAGTGCGTGTATCAGTGGTTTCGCTGTATAGAAACTATGCTCAACGTGTTGGCTGGTCTTTAGTTTAGAAGTCTATTTAAATTCATTTACAGTTCTCAGATTGAAACCAGGGCGGGTTGTTTTCAGTGTTTTGATACTAAGTTGGGGCTCCATTCTTCCACTCCTCCCTGACCTGCTAAACTTTGAATTAGTTTGGTATTTATAGAGGATTATGTTTATGTTTATGTTGTTTATTGGTCTTGTATGCCGCCCACTCCCGAAGGACTCCGGGCGGCTAACAATAAACAGGGGAAGGGGATAAATAGACAAAACAACAATTTAAAATATACAACATTCATAGTTACCGTGGGGCTGGATACTTCAACAGCCCCCCGGCCTGCCGGAGCAGCCAGGACTTAGTGGCTTTGCGGAAGGCTGGGAGAGTAGTAAGGGTCCGGATCTCCACGGGGAGCTCGTTCCAGAGGGCTGGAGCTGTAACAGAAGGCTCTCCCCTGGGGGTTCGCCAGCCGACATTGGCTGGCAGATGGAATCCGGAGAAGGCCTAGTCTGTGCGATCGAATCGGTCTATGGGAGGTAATCGGCAGGAGGCGGTCTCTCAGGTACCCAGGTCCGATGCCATGTAGGGCTTTATAAGTAACGATTAGCACCCTGAAGTGAGTCCGGAGACCAATAGGTAGCCAGTGCAGCTCGCGGAGGATAGGTGTAACATGGGTGTACCTGGGTGCACCCACGATCGCTCGCGCGGCTGCGTTCTGGACTAACTGAAGTCTTCGGGCACTCTTCAAGGGCAGCCCCTTGAAAGCAATAATTGTCAATGGCTACATGGTAGAAGTGTTTAAAAAAAAACTGTTCAGCAAACTAATGATGGAGTCCTAGATGAACACATACAGACAGAAGCATATTTTTGGGGGGCTGGGGAGGTGAGAATATGGCATGAAAGCAGAACTGTCCAACACACAGCAATGCGGAAAAATAGTGTATGACAATGTTTACTTTGTCAAGAGAAAAGCAAGCAGAAAGAATGGGAAAGTCATTCAAATTAAACAGGAATCGGCTTTGACTAGGTTAATGGTTGATGCTAACCTGGCTGAGTTTGCCTAGAATTAAACAATTTTTAAATTATTTTGACTATGAACCTTTAAACTGGCGTGTTTTATTATTTTAACAGGAGGATTTTTTTTAGCAGTGAGTTTTAACATTGATAAGCAAATCTTTGTATGAGACATAAGCACAATTTGAATACGAAAAACTAGCCTTATTAAATATTCTTAATATTTGAATATTGCAGTTATTGTTTATATGCTGTTCAAACATACAAATGTATCAACTGTCCAACGAAAGATGCAACATACACTATGTTGCCAAAGGTATTCGCTTACCTGCCTTTACTCGCATAGGAACTTACTGGAAGCGACATCCCATTCCTAATCCATAGGGTTCAATACGATGTCGGTCCACCCTTTGCAGCTATAACAGCTTCAACTCTTCTGGGATGGCTGTCCACAAGGTTTAGGAGTGTGTTTATGGGAATTTTTGACCATTCTTCCAGAAGCACATTTGTGAGGTTGCACACTGATGTTGGACGAGTTTACGTGGCCTACCACTTCGTGGCTGAGTTGCTGTCATTCCCAAACACTTCCACGTTCTTATAATACAGCTGACTGCTGACTGTGGAATATTTAGGAGCGAGGAAATTTCACAACTGGATTTGTTGCGCAGGTGGCATCCTATCACAGTTCCACGCTGGAAGTCACTGAGCTCCTGAGAGCGACCCATTCTTTCACACATGTTTGTAAAATCAGTCTGCATGCCTAGGTACTTGATTTTATACAGCTGTGGCCATGGAAAGGATTGGAACACCTGATTCTGATTATTTGGATGGGTGAGTGAATGCTTTTGGCAATATAGTGTATCTTAATGTAGGCTTCATTGTGCTGAACATTTAAATATGTCAGATGTGGTATGCTGTATGTAGCTAAGAGTCCAAATTAAGTGTGAATGGTGGTCCATTGAATAGAATAGATGAATAGAACTTATGTAATGGGATTTGTGTGTCTGTGTCTGTGTGTATGTATGTATGTTTGTATATAAAATTTTGCAAAGGACCAAAGAAAAACAACAACGCCATAGGTCATCCAGAATAGATATCATGTGGAGATGGTTGATCAGTCTTACCTGCCTTTGATATAGAATCCATCTTTCACAACATACAGAAGGTAGTGAGAATGATTGTTCTCTACATCATTAGTTTTCTTGCTGGATTAATTTCTTGATGTTCCCACACAGTGGAGCGCAGTCTACTGAAAGCAGAACTTGCATTTGCTATCTGAACTTAACCAGTATCATTGTCATTACTCAGGGGAGGGTG
Source organism: Thamnophis elegans (assembly GCF_009769535.1). Taxonomy (NCBI): domain Eukaryota; kingdom Metazoa; phylum Chordata; class Lepidosauria; order Squamata; family Natricidae; genus Thamnophis; species Thamnophis elegans. The sequence goes on from NC_045546.1 coordinate 80,817,810, forward strand.
CTGCTGGAATAATTGAATTGGTCCACCGCCTATAGTTTCTGCCGTTTGACTGTGATTTTGGGTTCTGTGTACGGCGAATGAGGAGCGGTCCGATGTTGAGTCCTAAGTTGTCACAAGCCATAGAGAATTTGTACACTCTGACCCAGCATCCAAAGTAAACTGTGCATCTCTGACTCCGAGCCAGCATTCAGAGTATAATTATTGGCAAAGAGGAAGTCTCTCAGAACAGTTTCCTTCACTTTAGTAACACTGTGTTTTCCCAAAAATAAGACCTGAGTTTTATATTTAAGGATGCATTATGATTTATTTTCCACCTAGGGCTTATTTTCAGGAAAACATTGTACTAAATGCGTCCATCTGACCGACAATCTTAACTGGGGCTTATTTTTGGGTTAGGGCTTATATTACAAGCATCCTGAAAATTTATACTAGGACTTATTTTCCCGCTAGGTCTCGTTTTCAGGGAAACAGGATAGTTTGAAATCTCCTCAGCTTGAAGAGCTTCCCATCCACTCTGTACTTGAAGCTGATTCCAGCACAACATGGACCTGAAAGGCATCAATTCAGCATGGCACTCAACATGCTAAGCACTGTAGCTGCAAGCACAGTCGTGTTTAACACCATTGGTGACTGGGAATGCCTTGGAGGATTCTTTGCTAACCAGCACTCTGGCCATCATGCCATTATGGAACTGGTATACCGTCTGAAGGAATTTGGTGTGGCAGCAAAACTTAGACTTGATGCTCCACAGGCCTTGTTGACTGACATTATATCAAAAGCTTTTATGAGGTCAACGTTGGTTCTGCACAAAAGTCATGTCAGTAGCCTCATAATTTCTTAGGGAACCACACTCTGACTCTGGCAATAAGTCCAGTTCTTGATGATTCACTAGACAATTTAGCAGGACTCTTGCAAGTGTTTTTCCTTCAGTAGAGAGCACCGGAATTCCTCAATGATTGTTGCATACTTGTCAATTGCTCTTCGCTTTGTAGAAGTGTACAATGAATGTATCTTTAAGTTCTTGATGAGTGGATCCTTGCTTCCAGAAAGACTGGAATAACTTAGTGAATTTCTCTATAAATCAGGGAACCACTGACTGTATATATCTGCAGGTATGACATCTGCGGATAGGACTTTGCCATTGGATTGCTGGCCAACACCTTCCATATTGTCATCTATTTCAGTGGGTCATCCATGGCACTGCTGACACACTTATCTAGGGAATCCTGTCTTCTGCCACATCATTAATGGATGATGAATGGCTGATGATAGTTTGACCCATCTCTGCAGGATTTGAGTTTTCTGTATAATGAGAGTTGTACCATCTATACTCTGAAGGGGGTAACTTCCAAGAGGCTGAGATCTTCAGAAAGTGTTAAGGACTTCTTCGAACCATTTCAAGTTGTTTCTATCCGTGACCCGTCAAAAGCGCGGAGGACAAAATCACGCTTGACGAAAGCGCGCATGTGACGTCATCACAGCGCGACGAAAAAAAATTAAAAATTGAAATAAAATTAAAATTAAAGCAAGCCGATTCACATAAAGGTAAGGGTAAGGGTTATGGTTAGGTTAAGGGTTAGGGTTAGGTTTAGAGCGTTATCGTTAGGTTTAGCGTTAGGTTAAGGGTTAGCGTTATGTTTAGCGTTACGTTAAGGGTTAGGTTTAGGGTTAGATTTAGGGTTAGGTTAAGGGTTAGGTTTAGGGTTAGGTTTAGGGTTAGGTTTGGGGGCGTTAGGGTAAGGTTTTAGCTTTATTTTTACATTTTTCGATCACAGCACAATGTTTTCGTCGCGCTGTGATGACGTCAAATGCGCGCTTTCGTCGAGCGCAATTTTGTCCTCCGCGATTTTGTGGTGGAACCGTTTCTATCAGCATATCTTTGTGTTTCATCTGCCGAGGTGCTCAGCCAGGCACCTTGGATTTTACTCAGTTAAATCTAGACTATTCTACAAGCAATGGTAAAGGCGTTTTTCTTGACAACTGATGATAAATTGTTCTGATAGACATGACGAAGATGATGCATTTCAACATGTAATGCCCGTATCTCCTCGTTTTCATCAAACCAGTCATGCTGCTTTCGAGTAGAAGGCCCCAACATCTTTCAGTGCAGATAATGGGCAACTTCCCTGAAGCATTGTCAGGCATCCTCAACACCGCTAGCAAGATGTAAGTCAGCAAGCTTAATTTCTAAGCCTTCAGACAGTGCTGAAGTCATGCTGGGGTTCTTTAGCCTGGCCACATTAATTCTTTTCATGGCCTTGCTTCCTTCTGGTCACTTCTTGAGTCTGTTTCATTTGGGAGACAGTGAGCCTGTGATCTTTCCAACAGTCAACAACACACTTGGACTTACTCACTCTGGCATTCTGCCTGTGTTTTTTCCTGACAATGACAGTCAATTAGCTGCCAGTACTTTGAGTAGGGATTCATTCAGGAGGTCTTGCTACTGGTATGGAGGTGTAAAGTTGCGTTGGTGTGTTGCGCTAGTCTTCATTAAAAGTAGGCCAGTATTGTTACACTTACACATTCCATGTCTCCCAATGACTCTCTGCCAGGCTGCAGAATCACAGCCTATTCTTGCATTAAAATTAAAATTGCTGAGCAAGATCAGTTTGTTGGTACAACTTAATTAGCAATAGCAATAGCGGTTAGACTTATATACCGCTTCATAGGGTTTTCAGCCCTCTCTAAGCGGTTTACAGAGTCAGCATATTGCCCCCAACAACAATACGGGTCCTCATTTTACCCACCTCGGAAAGATGGAAGGCTGAGTCAACCCTGAGCTGGTGAGATTTGAACAGCCGAACTGCCGAACTAGCAGTCAGCTGAAGTAGCCTGCAGTGCTGCATTTAGCCACTGCGCCACCTCGGCTCTTCCTCCTGATAGTAGGGCCTCTAGATCTTCATAGAACCTGTATTTGGTCTTGTTGAGGTTGAGTATTGTGGGATCTGTAGACCCTGATCAGGCTGGCATGACTTCTATTCTGTATGGAAGTTGCAGTGTCCTGAACTGGGCATTCACACATTTGACATAACAAATCTCCAAATGTGGTGACTCTTTAATGGAAAATCAAACTCCAGCTTCCTTGATGGAAAGTCCAACTGCACTCATCCCTTTCATGGTTCACTTGAGGAAAAAGTGTAGCCACCCCCAATTTCAGTCAGCAGACCTTGGTTGACAAAACAAATCTCACTCAGGGCTTCAGTGTCAATGTTGTGTCTTGCAAACTCTCCGGCAACTAAAGTTATCCTTCTCTCTGGTTGGTAGGATTACTCAAAAGTGTGCGCACACATCCCAAGTACCAATGGTGAGACGTATCACCTTGCATTTTTGTGTGTGTGTTTATTCAAGCATTGATGGGATCCCCACAAGTTGTGGTCAACTAACCAGGAGGGACTGAAACAGGAAATGTGTAGCACACATATTCTAGCCCCTTCCTCATATTACAGAGCAGAGGTGGGTTCCTACCAGTTCGCACCAGTTCGGTAGAACCGGTTCGTCAAATCTACCGAACCGGTTAGAAGAGGTTCCACCAGTGGACCCGGAAAGCAGGCCACACCTACAGAAGAGCTTCCAAAAAATATTGAAACCCACCACTGACACACACACACACAGACAGACTCACACAGAGAGAGAAAGAGAAAGGAAGGAAGGAAGAAATAAAGAAATAAAGAAGAAAAAAGAAAGAAAAAGTGAGAGAGAGATGAAAAAAAATGGAAAAAGGGACAGAGAGACAAAAGGAAGGAGAGAGAGAGAGAGAGAGAGAGAGAGAGAGAGAGAGAGAACACACATGGCCGGCAAGCCACTCCCACCAGGTCACATGGCCGGCAAGCCACTCCCACAAAGGAGGCCACACCCACAGAGTAGGTTCGAAATTTTTTTGAAACCCACCACTGTTACAGAGGTAAGCAATGCATTTCTAAAGTGGGTTGCTCAATCACCCCGGCAGATGCGTGATTTCATTACTGCTTCGGTCAGTGAAAAATAATGGCCATTACATCTGAGTCGTCTATGTGCATATACATTACTATATTCCCCATTGTATCTACACCTGCTGATTCATCACTCATCCATTGCTACAGAATTCCCCCCCCTCCCAAAAATAAAGACTGATGATGAAGGTGTGGAGTCTAGGACATGAAATCACTCTCAACCACTCTTCCCAATTTCCATCGAAGACCAGTGGGAAGACGGAATCAAGACAACCGAGGATGAAGCTAGCTATAGTGGGTAACCAGGACATGATCTGTGTTCTTGTCATGTTTTTCAAGTTCCATGACATTTGCAGAGACTGCCATAATGGCTCTTGGGCTTTGAAATGTTCTCATCCACTCAAGAGTCTTTCTTCACATGCTGGGAAAGTCCTCACCTGTCTCACCAGGGGGTTAAGACCTATCAGCTACTCTCATCTGATTTAGCCAGTTTCTCGAAGCCTTTGACTGAAATGTGGCCATTACCTCATGCAAAAAGCTACAGGGAAGCCACAGGTGGGTACCGAGGGCCAGGTGGGAACCAAAAGTGGGCAGAGTGCCCAGAAATGATGCAACGTGTTCTCCTGCCAAAGCTGCTATTCTTCCGGAATACCCCGTACAACTCTTTTAGAATATGATCAAGCTTATTGGAAACTGTCTTTTAAAAAAATGATGTTGTATAGTAGCCATGCCAATCATTTGTTCACTTTCAATGAATAGGAATGCCACATTTTTGGGGGTAAGGCAAGACAGACATGCTATTCGATTTAATAGCTGCTTCCATTTTTCCATTAGACAATTTCTACCCAATAGATGAAAACATAGTCAATAAAAATAATGCATTCACCACCAGAAGCTTAGATTTATTTATTTATTTTCAATCAATTACTTCTGACCTTAATGCAGATTAACCCCCCAAAAAATGAAGCAAAGGTTGCTACAGACAATATTTCTGGTATGAATTTGTATATAGTTTTAAAAACAAAGATAAAAACTAATAGAAATACACACACACACACACAAACACACACACACACACACACACACACACACACACACACATATATATATATATATATATATATATATAGAGAGAGAGAGAGAGAGAGAGTGTCAGGCCTGCATTTATATTCCTTTTAAAATTTTGGCCTGCCACACTTTCTCTTATTTCATTATGCTGTTTCTTTAAGTATAGTCAATGGGAGGGGGGATTAGAAGGAGTAGGATTTTGGAATGTATTGTTTTTCATTCTTCGCTAGAAGCCAAGGTCATCCTTTGTTCTCTGCACCAGTACACCTGACCGGAAGAAGCTGGGCATGGACTCCAGCGTGGAAGAAGGAGATTGGACCATGTGATGGACTGTGGGTGTGGGGACAAGATCATGAACTTTTAACTGGGTGGGATTCTGATGTAACTTCCAGAGTTGGGATCCCACAGCTGTGTGCCAACATGCCTGCTTTATTAAATTGGAACTTTAAGCATAGTTTTGCCTTCGATTCTGATTTGATTCTACACGGTATTTGGAACGCTCACATCGAGAAAGATAGATATGATCATCAAAAATTTTAGTCCACTTTATCATACATTCTTTCACTAGTTCTGTTTCAAATTTCAGTAAAAGTTTATACATCCTAGCAATAACACTTCCATAACTTGTATATAATTGGATTTCAAAATTGGTCTTACGGAGTTTAATGCCATAAACTCTGTTGTCTATTTTAAATCTTTAGCTCTTAAATAAGAAAAACCCTGTTTTCTTATCTTTGTCCCATTGCCATCAGTTGTCTTGATTTCATTTTTTTTGTTCCCCTTGACAACATTCTAGTATAACTTGCTAGGTTGGTCATTTGGGTTTCCCTATTATTTCTTTATCAAATGCTTCTTGGGCTGAGAGCCATGACAATGCTTTTAGGCACAAACTGGATTTGCATCTCTTCCACATTCTCAGTATAGAATATGGCTTATCTCTCCCCCCCCCCCCACCCTCAATGTCTTTGGCTTTCAAAATGAGTTTTTTGTATACCAAGTCATGCTTTCCAAAGAATGATTAAGGGCTTAAAGTGAATAGTGGGAAGAGACACACCAGCTGCCCTTATTCTTACATCTCTCGTCTCCTCAGTGTTGTGTTTGGTAGCAAATTCAGGCAAGAGTATTCTCACCTTACTATAAATTTTACTCAGATATTATGACTCACCACGGTAAGTTGGGAGCAAAAGTTCAGGGAAGGTGTAAACCAGGGCTAGTCAACCTTTTTATACCTACCGCCCACTTTTGTATCTCTGTTAGTAGTAAAATTTTCTAACCGCCCACCGGTTCCACAGTAATGGTGATTTATAAAGTAGGGAAGTCAATTAAATTTAAAAAAAAGGAAAGTAGCTTCAGTATCGGACAAAACCCCTACCGCCCACCATGAAAGCTGGAACGCCCACAAGTGGGCGGTAGGGACCAGGTTGACTACCACTGGTGTAAACAGAAAACAGTTCAGCATGCAAAGCACTTTCAATTCCTATACCTTTCTAGAATATGTACAAAGACTTCAGTCATGTGTAGAAGCCCTTCTAAGTGGGAGGAAAACTCTAGTGTCAAACTGTTCGGTAGTTTCCTAAAATCAAAAGTGATTATTTTCCGTGTATTGAGATTGAGAAGTTTATTTATATGCCGCCCTTTTCCCTGGGGGGATTCAGGGCGGCTTACAACTCGAAAAAGGGGGGGGGGAACAAACATTTAACACATAGGACAATACGTCATTAAAAAAACACAACATTCGTACCATTCGGGTGGGTTACAGTCTTTAGCCCCAGGCCTGACGGGATAGCCAGATTTTGAGGGCTGTGCGGAAGGTCTGGAGGGTGGTGAGGGTACGAATCTCCACGGGGAGATCGTTCCATAAGGTCGGAGCTGCCACCGAGAAGGCTCTCCTCCGCGTGGTTGCCAGTCGACATTGACCGGCAGATGGAACTCGGAGGAGGCCTAGTCTATGGGATCTAATAGGTCGAGTGGAGGTGATTGGCAGTAGGCGGTCTCTCAAGTACCCAGATCCACTACCATGAAGGGCTTTATGGGTGACAAGTAGCACCTTGAAGCGTACCCGGAGATCGACAGGTATGATTCTCAGAGTTCTCTTTAGCAAGTCAATGAGGTAACTGTAAACATTCCAGCAATCGAGCTATATTTTATATCGAAAGATTCCAGTGGATGTTAGGATGGATACTTTCTGATTTTCAACAACCTTCCTGTGATACAGCAAGAAGCCAGATCTCCACTGACAACTGGATAGCTGGGTGTTTACAAAATGGGCTTCTGAAACTTTATTAGTCTGGGAACCAATGATTGCATCAGGGTTTGGCACAGCTTCCCTTCCAAATCTTAAGAGAATTTAAGCCTCCCTTGTTGAGTACATTTGATATACTACATGGTTCTAGGTGGCAACACTGGGTGTTTCCATCAGTGTTGAAATTTGGCATATGGGGATGGATTTTCTTTATGAGGTCTGTAAGTATTGTTTGAAAAGTGAGATCAGATGGAGGTCTTGTGCCGCTGCTGCTGTGAAATACTTAAGGGCCACCTTAAGGTGGCGCAGTGGTTAAATGCAGCACTGCAGGCTACTGCTAGATCAGCAGGTCAGCGGTTCAAATCTCACCGGCTCAGGGTTGACTCAGCCTTCCATCCTTCCGAGGTGGGTAAAATGAGGACCCAGATTGTTGGGGGCAATATGCTGACTCTGTAAACCGCTTAGAGAGGCCTGAAAGGCCTATGAAGCGGTATATAAGTCTACTGCTATTGCTATTGCTATTGCTATTGCTTTCATGTCACATTCCTGTTTTGTACTGTGAAAGACTTGCTAGTCCTCCAGTATTCCTCAGCACCATTGTTTACAAACAAAACTTGATTGTGGTGTGAAGAGAGAGAGAGATGGGAGTCATATGCTTGCCTTCCCTTTGAGTGCTATTCCAGGGACATGAGCAATGAGGACAATTGGCTCTTCCAGGCTTACGCTACGTTGCCAAAAGTATTCGCTCACCCATCCACATAATCAGAAGCAGTTGTGAGCGAATACTTTTGGCAATATAGTCTACATCATAATGCTATATCTCCAAGAATGAATAAACATTAAAGATACATGTGTGTTCGTTTTAAATATGTTTTATTTTCATTTCATTTCGTAGAGTCACATATATACTGTGCAAAACCGGGGCATATAACATTGAACAATAAACCCAGCCCGCCCTCTTGTCAACAATACCCCCCAAAATACAAACCCAATACACCGCTTCGGCCCACCATACACCCTTTCTTTCGCCCCCCTCCAACTTTCGTTCTTCCCTCCAACGTTCCCCTCTATCCTACTTCCCTTCCCCCTCTATCACTCCTCTCTCCCAATACACTCCCTCCCTTCCCTCTCACCCTCCCTCCAATCCTTTCTCCCACCCTCTCTATACCTCTTTCTTCTTTCCCTCTACTCCTCCCTTCGGTGTATCTCTGCTATCTATCAATATATTCAGCTTGTCTTATTTTAACACTAGAATTAAAGAGCAACAGTATACAAGTGCAATCGTGTTATTTTAAAATCTAACATATACTATATTTCCCCCCTCCCCCCTAAGACCCCACCTCCCTTCCCTCCCCCCGACTTGTGTGTTGATTACTTCTTTGTTCTTATGCTTTCTCAGAATTTTTTTTAAAAAGTTTTTGGCAGGAACTATATAATTTGGAAAGATGAAATATCATACTAATCTACAAAAAAATGATCACTTTAGGGACAAAAACTGCATGTTGTGTAATTTGACTGCTCATAAAGCCATTTTGTGTATATTAAATTTAAATGTGTGTGTGTGTTAAAAAGGCCATTGGATATCATCAATCATTGGATATGTAATTTCAAGGTATCATTGAATATGTAATTTCCCCTGTATGTATCCATCTGGTAAAGATTCAATTACACTTTACAAGGGTAACAAGAATATATCAATATAGCTAAAACATCATTTGATAGAATAAATTCAGAACTGTTGGTTTGAAATAAAGGTGATTCCTTTCAGCTCCTTTATGGTAACCCTAGCAGACTATGAAGGCAAGATAGCAATAGCAGTTAGCAATAGCAGTTAGACTTATATACCGCTTCATAGGGCTTTCAGCCCTCTCTAAGCGGTTTACAGAGTCAGCATATTGCCCCCAACAACAATCTGGGTCCTCATTTTACCCACCTCGGAAGGATGGAAGGCTGAGTCAACCCTGAGCCTGTGAGATTTGAACAGCCGAACTGCAGAACTGCAGTCAGCTGAAGTAGCCTGCAGTGCTGCACTCTAACCACTGCGCCACCTCGGAGGCAAGGAAGGAGGAGTTCCTTCCAAATATCAGTTGCCTTGTCCTGAACAACCCTTGCAGCTAATCACTGCACAAATAGACTGCTTACACTACACAAATAGGTTTTATTTATTTATTTATTTATTAAATATATTTATATGCCGCCCAATCCTGAAGGATTCTGGGCGCCTTATAAAAAAATATAAGAAAAAACACATAACGATAAAAGAAAACAATTAAAAAACAACCAACACCCTTATACATTCATTCTAGTCGATGATGGACCTCAACAGTGAGGTCAACAGCCCCAGGCCTGCCGGAACAGCCAAGTTTTTACAGCTTTCCTGAAGGCTATCGGGGGGGGGGGTATGGTCCGGATTTCCGGGGGAACTGGTTCCAGCCTATAAAATCTCCAATAGGACTCTCCAACTAGAACATACATGCTGTGGTTCCTATAATCTAGTTTCAAAAAACCTCCCATAAGAATTGGGGGGCGGGGGGGGGGAAGACCATTAGGAGCATCTTGAATTAAATGCAACTGTTTTTTTTTTCCTCTTCTCCCTTGAAGTAAAAGTAGAAAAGAAAGAAGTGAAGAAATTACGTTTTCGTTATAGCCTGATAGAGCTGTATGGTTTTTAATCTGTTCTTCTAACTTTACTTTTTAACCGGAGAGGAATAGAGAGAGGTTTCAATTTCAGAATAAGTAGGCCATCTGGGCACTGAAATCCCTTCTTTTCGCAAAGGAAGCCAAGCAAGAATAACCAAATAATTAGTACCAGCCATCTACTTATTTGTAATATGACAAAAGCCTTTATGAGTACACATTTATTGTGAAGCCTGAATGCAACTATTTATGAACGCAGAAAAGTACTGTTTCTCAAGTTACGCAGTGGTCCTTTTGCCATCTGCAACTGTAATGAATAGTTGCTTTCCTGAACCTTAGTCATCCCCCCCCCCCTTAGGGATCAGAGTTTCCTTACGCAAAGACTTCTTTGCAAAGTTCTGCTCCTTGGCAAAATCACCCAATCTAACCAAATTCATGAGCTCACATTGGGGTTCACACTCAGTGTCCATTTAAAACCCAAATATAGTTTGACTGACATTGGCTAACATAGTAGGTAAGTACAACTATTGTTCAAGAAAATATGTTTAAGTACCCTTGAATCAATTGAATGTGTGGTTCCACCACAAAACCGCGGTAGACAAAAGCGCGATCGACGAAAGTGCGTACGTGACGTCATCACAGCGCGACGAAAACATCACGCTGTGATCGGTAAATGTAAAATTAAAGCAAAAACCTTACCCTAACCCCCCCAAACCTAACCCTAAACCTAACCCTTAACCTAACCCTAAACCTAACCCTTAACCTAACCCTAAACCTAACGCTAACCCTTAACTTAACGCTAAACCTAACTCTAACGCTCTAAACCTAACCCTAACCCTTAACCTAACCCTAACCCTAAACCTAACCCTTACCTTTATGTGAATCGGCTTGCTTTAATTTTATTTTTATTTCAATTTTTAATTTTTTTCGTCACGCTGTGATGACGTCACGTACGCGCTTTCGTCGAGCGCGCTTTTGTGGACCGCGGTTTTGACGGGTCACGGAATGTGTGAAGTAGGTCCCTGAAAGATTTATTTGCTTCCCTGTTAGTCCCAGATTAATAAACTTTAATAAACTTTTAATAAAATTTGTATGCCGCCCACTCCCTAGGGACTCTGGGCGGCTCACAACAAGTAAAAAGCATTTAAAACATTTTAAAAATACAAAATTAAAATCAGTCCAACATCCATTCCATCAGGTGGGGCTGGGATTTCATCAACAGCCCCAGGCCTGCCGGAACAGCCAGGTCTTGGTTGCTTTACGGAAGGCCGGGAGAGTAGTGAGGGTCCGGATCTCAACAGGTAGCTCGTTCCACAAGGCTGGTGCAGCTACAGAGAAGGCCCTCCCTCGGGGAGCCGCCAGCTGGCATTGTCCGGTCAACAGCACCCGGAGGAGGCCCAACCTGTGTCATCTTATTGGTCGTTGGGAGGTAAATGGCAGGAGGCGGTCTCTCAGGTAGCCAGGTCCAAGATTGGGACAATATGCTGTCTGAAAGCATTTTGAATTTTTTTGTATACAGGTAGTCCTTGACTTATGACCATAATTAAGCCCAAAATTTATGTTGCTAAGCGAAATGTTTGTCCTTGACTTATGACCATAATTAAGCCCAAAATTTATGTTGCTAAGCGAAATGTTTGTTAAGTGAGTTTTGTCCCACTTTACAACTTTCCCTGCCACAGTTGTTAAGCGAATCAATGGAGCTGTTAAGTTAGTAACCTAGTTGTTAAGTGAATCAATCCCCCATTGACTTTGCTTGGCAGAAGGCCGCCAAGAGTGATCCCATGACCATGGGGCATTGCAACCGTCATAACTATGAACCAGTTGCCAAGCATCCGAGTTTCGATCACACAACCACGGGAATCTTGCAACAGTCGTAAGTGTGAAAGAGGTGTCACTTTTTTCAGGGCTGTTGTAACTTTGAACAGTCATTAAATGAAGCGTTGAGGACTACCTTGTATTTCTATTAGGCTCCCCACCATGGTTATCCATCATTTTAAAAGATTGGGGTGATTAGAGAGAAGTCTTCGTTGCCTTAAAGGGAAGCTTTCGAAAGTACGTTTCCGCACTATAGCAGTGTTCTGAAACTGATGATCCTTGGCCAAGTGATTAGAAGTACCAGGGTGATGTTGTGCCCCTGAGGAATTCAACACATCAGCAGTTAATGAGAAGGAAAACATCTCTAAGTTCCTGTGTAGCAGATGAATGGCTCTGGATTTCTCCTAAAGGAGAAATAAAAAGATACTCCTGCCAGATTAAGAGCAAGAAGCAATATCCAGGACTCAGGAATTTTTTCCCCCTTTTTTCTTTTCCAAGTCACACCACCACCATGGATTACTACTCTAGATGACCCAGCAGATAAGGTGGGAGATTCATAACCGGTGAAAAGAACTTCGGAGTCTCTTAGAATATTAGAACGAGGTCCTTCAGCAAGTCCAAATCTTAATTTTCACTTACTTAATTTTTGTCAACCCTGACTGCTCTTTAGAAGGCCAGATCCTGAAGAAGAAACTCAAATACTTTGGCCATCTAATGAGAAGGATGGACTCCCTGGAGAAGAGCCTCATGCTAGGAAAGATTGAGGGCAAAAGAAGAAGGGGACGACAGAGAATGAGGTGGCTGGATGGAGTCACCGAAGCAGTAGGTGTGATCTTAAATGGACTCCAGAGGATGGTAGAGGACAGGAAGGCCTGGAGGAACGTTGTCCATGGTGTCGCTATGGGTCAGACACGATTTCGCAACTAACAACAACAAACTTTTTTGTCTTCTGGCATGTTCTTGCTGATGAGTATTTCAAAAGGAGCATATGCAGTCATTTGAACCTTTTAAAACATAATTCAACATTTGGTCTTCATTTCAATAATATTGATAGGTAAATATAATGTACTGCTTATACTTTGAACTCCATTGTATAATTTAAATATAGATGCAAATTTCCCATGTGGAAAAAAGTAAGATTACCTCTACATTTATCACTACCTCAAATATTTAAAATTAGAATTCAATTCCCCAGATTAGGCGCAAAGATTGTTTGAGAGGATGTGGGAGGAACTTGTCTTATTTAAATCTCAGACACTTAGTCTGATTTGCCCTTTGTTGTTGAAGTGGGTGGTATCACCAAGCCTAGATTGAAACGCTCTCCTACATGCCTAAGAGTCTGGGAAGGGATTTTAAACGATTGCTAAACAAAGGGGGCATCAATCATTCCACTGTCTGGAAGATCATTGGCAAGTGGAAAGGATTTCATAGAACTATCAGCTTGCCCAGGCCACAGGCTTTCTCAGCAAGTTCAGCCTGAGTACAGAACATAGGATGCTGAAAGAAATATATAACTATTCCAGAACGTCATCGCATGAGCTACATGGAGGTCTTGTAACAATTGATACCAGTGTGCATAAGTTTATGATGTGGAAAGAAACTGCACAAATTAGGTTTACTTGGAAGGTGTCTCAGAGGGAAACTTTGGTGGTCCAGAAACAACATCATCGCAGGGCTGAAGTTACTCTGAATAGAAGAGACAAAGATGGAATTATATATTTAGCAGTTCAACTCCCACCAGGCTCAAGGTTGACTCAGCCTTCCATCCTTCTGAGATGAGTAAAATGACCCAGATTGTTGGGGGCAATATGCTGACTCTATAAAAACCACTTATAGAAGGTTTGGAGCCGAGGAGGCGCAGTGGTTAGGGTGCAGTACTGCAGCCACTTCAGCTGACTGCTAGTTCTGCAGTTCAGCGGTTCAAATCTCACCGGCTCAGGGTTGACTCAGCCTTCCATCTTTCCGAGGTGGGTAAAATGAGGACCCAGATTGTGGGGGGCAATATGCTGACTCTGTAAACTGCTTAGAGAGAGCTGAAAGCCCTATGAAGCGGATACGCTTCAAGGTGCTAGTCGTAACTTATAAAGCCCTTCATGGTATTGGATCTGGGTACTTGAGAGACCGCCTCCTGCCAATTACCTCCCACAGACCCATTAGATCTCACAGGGTTGGCCTCCTCCATGTGCCATCTACCAGCCAATGCCACCTGGCTATTACCCGGGGGAGGGCCTTCTCTGTGACAGCTCCGGCCCTCTGGAATGAACTCCCCGCAGGGATTCGGACCCTCACCTCTCTCCAGGCCTTCCAAAAAGCCGTCAAAACCTGGCTTTGCCGGCAGGCCTGGGGGTGATGAGTTCCCTCCCCTCTCGACATGTATGGTTGTGCGACTGTTGCCTACTTTTATTATTTGTATTTTGTCTTTTATGTTCCCCCTTTTTTTCCCCTTTGAATTGTTCGCCGCCCTGAGTCCTACCGGAGAAGGGCAGCATACAAATAATAAAATAAAAAAATAAATAAAATAAATAAAAATATAAGTCTAACTGCTATTGCTATTGCTAGAAGGCTGTAAAGCACTATAAAGTGGTATACAAGTCTAAGTGCTATTGCTATTACTAATTATTTAGCCACAATATTAGAAGGCATGCTGGACAGCATTTCATCAGAAGAAGAACCCAATACCAATTTTGAAACGTGGTGTTGTTGGAAATTGAAGTTGCTTTGCTGCATCCAAATCTGGGCAACACATCACCATAAAATCTACTATGAATTCTTCATTGTAGCAGGGGGGGTGTTTGAAGATAATATGAGACCATCTGTCAGCAGACTGAAGCTTAACCCAAGGTAGACTTGAAACGTAACAACAAGTGTCAACATTCTAGTAAATCCACCAAGGAATAGTTGGGGGGAAATGGAAGGTTCTGAAATGGCCAAGTCAAAGGTATAAATCCCATCCAGATTTGAAAAGGTCTGTGCATGCCAGTAGCCCTCAAATGTTGCACATATGAAAATAATCAATCCAGTTGATATCAGGGACTGACAGATATTTGTAAGAAACTTTAAACTTTAATAGAATTTGTATGCCGCCCACTCCCTAGGGACTCTGGGTGGCTCACAACTTCAAGTATATGTTTTAAATGCTTTTACTTGTTGTTTCTAACCAAGGAGGCAGTATCAGGAACAAGAACCAAGGTGTCCTTACTTTATCCACAGAAGGAAATAGCATATGACTTCATTTTTTAATTGAATGAATGTTTGCAAAGTCAAATTTTCTGGGGTTCCTTTGGTTCATTTGGATCACCTTTATCTTTGTAAACTATTCGAATGAAGGTACAATATTGATAGTTTGCTTACATTAAAAAAAGAATTAACACAGAATGTATTTACTTTTTCAAGCGATGGTATTTTCTTTTTTTTATTAAAGAGTTTTAATAGATTTTACAAATGTTTCCACTTCCCTCCCCCCAACCCAACCCTGCCCCCCTCCAACCCTCCCTCCCCCCAACCTCCCAGAGCAAAATACAGGGTATAAACATTTAACAATCCTACACTAACATAAGCTAACTAACATTAGCATCCTATCTCCCTCTTGTACTTTAACTCCCCTTTTATTAAGCTAACTTTAGATAAATTGTAACATTCCTTATTCATTCATTCGTAAGCTAGTTGAAATTTCTTAGTCCGATATTTGTTTTGAATATAGTCAATCCATCTTCTCCATTCCAACTTGTATTTCTCATCTGAATGGTCCTTCAAGTATGCTGAGATTTTGGTCATCTCTGCTAAGTTTACTACATTTAACGTCCGTTCTTGAATAGTAGGCAATTCTTCCTTCTTCCAATACTGCGCCACCAACAATCTTGCTGCCGTTGTTAAGTTCAGAATCAAATTAGTCTCTATAACTGTGCAGTCTGTAATTATACCTACCAAGAACAGCTGGGGAGTGAACTTTATCCTCTTTTAAATAATATTTTGAATAATCCACCATATTTTTTATCCAAAATGCTGTAACTTTTTTACAAGTCCACCATATATGATAATACGTAGCATCAACACAATCACATCTCCAGCGTTTGGATAAGCGATGGTATTTTCATAGTTGGCGCCTGATGGCATCCTAGAAAATATGCGATTTTTCCATACGATCAAGATGGATAGAGTCTGTGGATGCAGAAACATAGGGAAAGTTACAAAGTTCGACTAAAACAGAGGTTCAGAAGTGTTGAGCAGTTCTTAAAATTCCTCCAGTGGTGAGAGACTAGGACTGGAGAAATGCAAACGCATTCACTCAAGGACGTTTAAAAATGCAGGCAGAAAAAAACATTCCTTCAGTGGCTTTTTGCAGAGCAGAACTGAATGCTGGAAAAGTAACACAGACTATCCAGTCCTATTAAGAGCCATGGGATCATAGGTAAGCTTTAGATTTTTGTATTGAGAGATGCGTGTGTTCCCAGAACAGGGTGATGGCTATTGCAAACTGAATTCATTGCTTGAAAATGTCCCTTTGCTCTTGATCGCTTATGACACTGGTGTTCATTAGTGGACAGAATGTCACATTAGTGGACAAAACATAATATTGAGTGAAGCAGCTAGATGAATGGGAAGTTATCTCCAATATTCCTGCAGCCTATCTGGGGACCCTAATCCTTAATACAGGGCAGCTGCTTCCTTCTTAAGTAAAGAAGATTTTATGACGAATAGAGAGAGAGAAAAAAGCGCGAACAACTTGTATCCCCTACCATCACAATATTCTCCCCCATCTGTTCGTTTGAGGGGGGGGGAAATTAAGAGTTTCAACCTTGCGGGGTTTAACGTGGGGGATACCATCTGTTAATCGTCTTGTGGTACAGTAGAAGCAAAGCTTCCATCAGATGCTTTGTTTGGTACGGGGGGAAAAAATATGTGCCGGGTTATTTTGACATCTGCAGACCGTAATAGAAAGGAGATGATGTAGGAAGAAGCTTTGACAAGACAAGATCTTTTTTTAATTTTGCGTCATGTTCAGACTCCAAAGGTGGGAGGCAGGTGGTAACTGCAGGAGCAAGGGGGGGGGGGAAGCAGTTCCATCTGGCTGGCTCCTCGATTTAAGCGTATTCACTGTCTCAGCTCTGCAAAAAGATGATGTAATCCATTCTGCTCGCGAGGGCTGCTGAGTTACAGATAGAGATTCCTCTTACTGCATTTTATACTGACGCGTTGGGTTACACTGGTTCATTATCCAGGAGGGATTTCAAGGCTACTGTAAATTTAAAGGGGGGTGGTGGTGGTGGTTATATTGTCTTTTGCATCCCGTGCTGAATTGTCTTGGTAGTATACCTGCTTACAAGGGAGGAAGGTCTGTGCTTGTCTTTACATACGACGACGTGCTACTGTCAATGTGGAATCTTTGCGACATCGGCTTGGGGATTGGAGGCGGCTTTTATCCGTTGTGCTAAAGTGAGGGGGGGGGAGAGAGAATATGGGTTGCTAATGGCAACCACTTGCCTACATTAAAGAAGGGTGTAGCGTTCCCCCACACTTCCCACCCCCTTTGCGCGCAGCTCATTTTTATGCTCTTCAGAAAGGCTTCTGAGTTTGCTGCAGATTGATAATAGAGAATCCTTGATCTTTACACAGAAAAACCCCCACGAAAGAAATATTTTATTTTATTTTCAAACAAATGGGGAGCTTCAAAGGCTGCGGGGAGTTAGACTGAGGATGAGAAGAAAACAGGAAGGCAAAACCACAGGTTTGAGAGGAAAGCCACAAAGCTGATAATTAACAGAGATGGGCACCTCGAGTAAAATGTTCAATGGCAAATGATTGTTAGGATTTAATGTATGAAAGCAAGGTGGTTTAGGCAAATTGGTGTTTTTCTTTACACAGTTCTGGCAAATGTCAATGAAACAGGTAGCTTTCCTTGCGTTATTTCCTTGGAAGTAGCTTTTGGTACCATGACGTGGCACATCCCCTCGGTTCAATTTCCCTCTCCCCAACTCGGTTTTAGATAAACGTGGAATGTAGCTATGTTTACAGACAGAGTGATAACCCCAAAAGTGCCTTTTGCAAAACAAAATCAAGAAAAAGAAGAATAACGAAATGCATGGGTAAACATTCTGAGGACTCTCTGCTTTAGAGCTGTTAGTCCTCATAATTAAGTCCTCGTAATTCAGCTAGTCCTTATAATTAAAAAAAAATAGGTATGAAATATTCAGCGCCATACCACTTCAAAGCTGAATCTGGAATTCCAAGGGCATAACAGTCCATTTGGAAATGAGTGATTCTGTTAGAAAGTTCAGAAAGTTCAGTTTTGAGTACACTGTACTTATTCATGCAGCAATATTTAAATGACATGCAATTTATAATGTGCATGTTATTTAGAAATTTGACTGCTTGGTTTATGGGAATTCTGGTGGCGCGGTGGCAAGGATACAGTACTGCAGGCTAATTCTGCCCCTAGCAGAATTATTCTGCCCCTTGTCAGTTTGATTCGAGGTTGACTTAGCCTTCCATCCTTCAGAGGTCTGTAAAATGAGGACTCATGTTGTTGGGGCAATATGCCGACTCCGTAAACCACTCAGGGAGTGCTGTAAAGCACTGTGGAGCAGTATATAAGTCTCCAGTGCTATTCTTATTGCTATTTTATGTACTATATAGAATCTTCCTAGTCAGATTCTGCAAAAAGGAAAATCATTTTTCCATATTTTCAGATAAATTAGGATCACCTCTAAGTGATCTAAGCCGAGGTGGTGCAGTGGTTAGGGTGCAGTACTGCAGGCCACTTCAGCTGACTGTTATCTGCAGTTCGGCGGTTCAAATCTCACCGGCTCAAGGTTGATTCAGCCTTCCATCCTTCCGAGGTGGGTGAAATGAGGACCCAGACTGTGGGGGCGATTTGCTGACTCTGTAAACCGCTTAGAGAGGGCTGAAAGCCCTATGAAGCGGTATATAAGTCTAACTGCTATTGCTATTGCTATTATGAGTTGTTTGTACTTATGGCAGTGTTCTAATTTGTTTGTTGAAGAATTGGAATGGATGTCAAGGTGAAATAATTCTCAGATTGAATTGAATGCTCTGAGATAACAGCAGCATTATTCACTCAGATAGTATTGTTTGATTTTGGTTTCCCCCTTTTTTATATATGACAGATTCTCAGCAGTTATAGTTATTAAGAAATCCAGTAGTCAATAAATCTGTATTTTGAGGAAATGTTGTGCAGATTATAATTTTTACCGTGTAGAACGAATGTGTCTTGCAATGTAATTCGTTATATAAGCCTTGCCACTCAGTCAAGCATCTTGCCAGAAGGTTTCACACTGAACTGGCCTTCGTTAAACCTTAGGCCAAGAAATTAGGAACACCATAATGAGTATGGGCTTCTAAAGACCGTATCCACTACATGTACGAGCCGAGGTGGCGCAGTGGTTAAATGCAGCACTGCAGGCTACTTCAGCTGACTGCAGTTCAGCAGTTCAGCTGTTCAAATCCCACTAGGCTCAAGGTTGACTCAGCCTTCCATCCTTCCGAGGTGGGTAAAATGAGGACCCGGATTGTTGTTGGGGGCAATATGCTGACTCTGTAAACCGCTTAGAGAGGGCTGAAAGCCCTATGAAGCGGTATATAAGTCTAACTATTGCTATTGCTATTGATGTAAAAGGATCAGTTCTAATATATATCACATCACTTTAATGTATAAAAATGGGATATGGAGAATTTTGCGTTTAAATAATATACATTCAATCCTAATTAAAAATGAAATTTGTGGCACGTGTAATTTTAACCCAAACTGGATAAATCAATAATCAATTCTTACCTGCAGATTTTTGGGCCTTAAATGTAGTGGCTCAACAAGGCAAGACTCAGAGAGAAAGGAAAGATGACTTCAGTAGCACTATTAAGCTCAGGGAGATTGGTTTCTGTCCCTAAGGATCAATAAAAAATTCTTTCAACTCACTGTGAAATACTATCCACCAAGAACACGGAGAGAATCTTTATAGAGTTATCAACAATATTGCCTTCAAAGGAATTCTCCAGATTCACACCTTTAAACCTGTTTGAGTCTAATGGCTGTGTTTATGTTAGCGTCCTTCCTGATGCATAGAAATTTCAATTGTTTCCAACTAAAATGTTTTCCTTAAAATTTATATGTCAATTAGGAATTAAGATTTGGCTGGGTCATCTTGCTTTCCCTGTTAGATTCTGTTTAATCCCAAATTACATATTTATTGTTCTTACTGATTAGAACAAATCTTGTGCCCCCTTGCAGTGAGTAGACTTTTACTCCAACATAGGCTAACGCTAACACATATGGCCAACACCATGTTGGGTAAGGCTCAGCTGCAGCAATCTCTGGGAAAGAATTGAATTGAATTGAATTTATTGCACTTATATGCCGCCCTTTTCCCCAAAGGGGACTCAGGGCGGCTCACAATCCAAGTCAGGGAAGGGGTACAGACAAGGGATAAAAAGACGAACAGAATAATACACAATTTAAAACAATACACAATTTAAAAGCACACAACAACCATACCATTTGAGGGGGGGGGGAAAGCTCTTTAGCCACAGGCCTGTCGGAACAGCTAGGTTTTAAGGGCTTTGCGGAAGGCCTGGAGGGTGGTGAGGGTTCGAATCTCCACGGGGAGTTCGTTCCAGAGGATCGGAGCAGCCACAGAGAAGGCTCTCCTCCGGGTAGTCGCCAGTCGGCATTGGCCGGCGGATGGAATTCGGAGGAGGCCTAATCTGTGGGATCTAATCGGTCTATTGGGGGTAATTGGCAGCAGGTGGTCTCTCAAGTACCCAGGTCCAATACCATGAAGGGCTTTATAAGTGACGACTAGCGCCTTGAAGCGTATCCGAAGACCAATAGGCAGCCAGTGCAGCTCGCGGAGGATAGGTGTTACGTGGGTGAACCGAGGTGCACCCACGATCGCTCGCGCGGCTGCATTCTGGACAAGCTGAAGTCTCCGAATGCTCTTCAAGGGCTGCCCCATGTAGAGCACGTTGCAGTAGTCCAGTCTAGAGAGGAATATCCATTCATAATAGCAATAGCAGTTAGACTTATATACCGCTTCATAGGGCTTTCAGCCCTCTCTAAGCGGTTTACAGAGTCAGCATATCGCCCCCACAGTCTGGGTCCTCATTTCACCCACCTTGGAAGGATGGAAGCCTAAGTCAACCTTGAGCCGGTGAGATTTGAACCGCTGAACTGCAGATAACAGTCAGCTGAAGTGGCCTGCAGTACTGCACCCTAACCACTGCGCCACCTCGGCAGGAATGGTCAAGGAGAAAACACTCATTTCATAAAAGCCAAACAGATGAGGTTCAGAGGCTGGTCACATGTGTAAGTATCAACTCTAGGACAATGTTGAAACCCAGATGCTAACTTACGTATCTAATTTCACAAAACATGGTATTCATTTCAGAGAAAGCAGGTTGATGCTACACCCACAGTATAGGTCAGTGATGGTGAACCTTTTTCGGCTCCTGTGCCAAAATGGGGAACACAAGGGGGGGGTCGTGCACGGGTCGTGCGCGGGCATGCCATGCCCATAATGCTATGTGCATGACCCCCATGTGCATGTGCGTGCACACACCCTGCGCATGCATGTGTTACTCCCCCCCCCCTTTTGGCCCGTGATAGACCCATTTTTGCCCTCCCCAGGCTCCAGAGGGTTTCAAGTAGCCTGGGGAGGGCAAAAACAGCCTCCCCCACCCTCCTGAGGCTCTTTGCTGTCTCCTGGACTGCACTGGGGGCGACTAAACAGCCTGCTCTTGAAAATGGCGGCTGTGGCCGATGGGCTTGGCCCTGGGCTCTCGCTCCGCCTGCCCTGGAGATGGAGCCCAGGGAGGAATATAAAGGCTGTTTTGAGGGAACGGACCCACAACCTTCCACTTACATTCGCAGCAGCCGCGCCTGCCGTTCCCTGCTGCCTTTGGAGGCAACAGAGGGGTGTTGCCTTGTCTTAGTGGGGTGGCCATGCTGGCCTGCGCCGGGCCCCAAGCCTCGCGACCACCCTGCCCAGCGCGCAGACTTTGTCAGTATTGTGGCCTGCGAAGGCCTGCGCTTTGGCCAGCCGATACCCTGGGAGACCCATTTCCCAGCTCCATGTTCCCAACCTGGGTTATGGGGAAACCCCTGGGCATTATCCTCTACCCCTGCAATGCTGTTGCCGCCGCCGCCTCTGCCGAGCATGTTGCCTACATCCATGCCACCGCCTCAGGTCCTGGTAGGCCCTCTGCCTGTTCCATCAGATGCACCAGAAGCATCTGCAATCGGTGTCTGCCCACCTCCCCCCCCCCACACGGTGGCTACTCTTTCTGGCTGCTCCAGCATCCCAGCCAGAAGCAGCACTTTGACAGCCACCAGGGGCAAGGGGTCAGTGGTGGTAAGGACAGGCAAGGGCTTCCCTCACCCCCTACCCGAGTGCGCTACTTGCACGGCTCCAGCCCGCGACACTGACATGGATCCGCGGTCTGGAGTGCCTGGCTGGCTCAGGAGCCCCAGAAGAGCTGTCTGGCCCCACGCAGCCGCAGAAGAGCAGCAGTAGCTGCAGCCACGGGGAAGGGCAGGAGCGACCAGGCAACCACCGCAGCTGTTCCCACATCAGCGACCCAGGCTCTCGGCAGCGTCTTTATGCAGGTAGCTCGCCTCCCTGCCAGCAGCTCCTCCTCCAGCATCCGGGCTGGAAGTGACAGTGCAACAGCCACCGCTACCAGGGGTGAAGGTGGTGGTGATGAGATCGGGCCACCGCCACCTCTTCGTTCCTTCCCCAGCAGCGGCTGTCGTGCTGCCACTTCCAGCCGGGTGCTGGACGAGGAACTGCTGGTGGGGAGGTGAGCCATCTGCATAAAGACGTTGCCGAGAGCCTGGAAGAATATATCCCAGATGGAAGCGGCAGTGCAACAGCCGCTGCTACAAAGGGTGAAGGTGGCTGTGGTGAGAACGGGCCACCGCCACCCCTTCATCCCTTCCCCAGCGCTGGAAACAAAAACATCATTTTCCTGCCATGCACATATGCACCGGGCGGCTCCTCTTCTGCTTTCTGGCATGCCAATGTGCGTGAAGACAAGCTGGCTGCTGTGCTCAAACCCAGAAGAGCAACTGGTGATGGCTCCGCGTGCCAGGAGAAATGGCTCTGCATGCCACTTCTGGCACGCGTTTCATAGATTCGCCATCACGGGTATAGGTAAATGCACATTGCATCAAAAATGTAAATGTTCCCAATATAGGCAGAACGTCTCTATAACATGCAGATGTTATTTAATACAGTAGCACAGATGGTAAATCTCTTCTTTTTCTTTCCTTTAACCCTTCAGACCCGTTTTCTGCCAATTTTGTGGCTTACCTTTTCTGAATGCATCCACCATTTTCTGTAACTGTCCTAGTAAATATGTGGGGACCAGTGGTGGGATTCAAATAATTTTAACAACCGGTTCTCTGTCCTAATGACCAGCTGGGTAGGTGGGGCACAGTGGTCATGTGACTGGGTGGATGTGGCCAATTCAGTGTCACTCAGGTCAATGGGCGCTTCGTGTTGGCTGTTACAATGTAATAAGGGTTAACCGGAGAGGCAGTTTCTGTAAGCAGGGCAATAAAGATTAGGCTAGAAACAACACCAGAATGTTTCCTTCCTGCCTTCCTTACAGGATTAGCCCTGCAAACTGGGAAAAAATCAAAAGGAGATTTCTTTCAACAACTGGTTCTCCGAACTGCTTAGAAAGTTAGCAACCGGTTCCCCCGAATAGGTGCGAACTGGCTGAATCCCACCCCTGGTGGGGACTATAGTTCTTGAAAATTGGTGTTGCTAAATCTATTTCTCATGCTTGCTTCCTGGTTAGGGTTTGATTTCTGAAATATTTTTTAAAAGATTTGGCTGGCAGAGACTCCTTACAACGTATTTCTGGAACTTCCAGGAGTAAATCAACAATCCAAAGAGAAAATACTGAATGGAACTAGTTAAATCTTACTTCGTGCTAGTAGCTGAAATGAGTTTAACTAAACAGGAATCCTAGGCATAGGGCTTATGCTCTTCATATTTAATGAATTATTGCCAAACTGTTCAAACTACTCAATGAATTTAAATAAAACTAAGGCATTGTTTGTTTTTTTTCAAAACAGTACAGGAAATTGAAGATTTGGCAGGATCCCCAAGAATTGTTCTTGTCATTTTCCCCCTAGCTTTCCTTCATGGAGTAAGTTAATACCATTGTTTAGTGTGCTCTTAGAAGTCTATTAATGGCATACGAAGGACCACAATGTTTGTGGTTAGTTTTTAAAGTATACATAGGATTAATGTCAACTTCATGTTTCTTAAGGAGCTTATGGTTTCAGGGAGTTGGGCATATTCATTGTTATCTCTAATTGTCCTCAGATAATTATTATAGGCCACTACAGATGAGCCAAATGTTTTTGCTGATATTTCATGTTGAACTAGTTTAACTGTAATATAGGTGCTCTTCATTTTATTTCCGGTGTTGAAACCGTTAAGTACTATGGTTCCACCACAAATGCGCGAATGACAAAAGCGCGCCTGACTAAACCGCGGTGACAAAACCGCGGCAACAAAACCGCACCGACGAATGAGCGCTGAAGCGCGCCAACAGAAGCACGCTGTAACCCAAACCCAAACCCTAACCCTAAACCTAACCCTAAACCTAACCCTAAACCTAACCCTAAACCTAACCCTAAACCTTACCTTAACTTAAATCGCGCTTCTGTCGGCACGCTTTTGTCGGCACGCTGTTGTCAGCGCGCTTTTGACATCGCGGTTTTAGCGCTGCGGTTTTGTCGGCGGGCTTTTGACGTTCGCGCATTTGTCGGGTCACGAAGTACTACTACCATGTTTCCCCCAAAATAAGATAGGGTCATATTTTCTTTTGACCCACAAAATAAGCGCTTGGCCTTATTTTCGGGGAGGGCTTATTTTCAGGGAAGGGATTATTTTAGCGCATCGCTCAAAAACCCGATTGGGCTTATTATCCGGGGAGATCTTATTTTCATGGAAACAGGGTACTACTAGGTATGATTTACTGTATTTGCTTATATCCAGGTTTGCAGTAATTAAGGTTTGTTGCCGAATTTAGAGGAATATATTCTCATCTGCTCAGACGTGTTGAAAAGTATAGTCCCTGGAATGACTTAATCCACTGTTTCGTGAATCTTTTATATCTATTGCTGATCCTTGTAATACTTTTCTTTAATGTCAGAAGAGAAGTCCTGGAAAAATGTAGTTCTTGCTTGCACTTGTCTTTCTATCTTAACACCAGTATCAAAAACTGCCAAACCCAAATTATATCTTGGAATTAGATTTAAAGATTTCTTCTGGGTTCAGTATCATCCCAGACAGATCTTTGCAAAGGAACATAATTTCAAAGTGCTTTCTGGTTTATTAAAATGTAGCATATGGAGTTTGGCACACACTGTTTGCCACAGCTAACCCACACACTCAAATGTTGATTATATATATCTACGCACAACTCAAAGCAACTCAAAACAATAATCCAGTAGATTAATATAACAACTGCAGGATCATGAAAACCTTAAGCAGGGAGGGAAAAATCAGCTCCCAAGAAACTGTAGCCCAAAGACTAATTTTTGAATTTCTAACATCACTTGTCGGCTGTGACCAGGGGGGCCTGGTGCACCAATTGCGACCCTATCTGGACCAGGAGGCCCTTCGGATGGTCATTCACGTCCTCGTCACCTCAAGACTGGATTACTATAACGCGCTCTACATGGGGCTGCCCCTGAAGAGTGTTCAAAGACTTCAGTTAGTCCAGAATGCAGCCGCGCGAGCGATAGTGGGTGTACCTAGATACACCCACGTTACACCTATCCTCCGCGAGCTGCACTGGCTTCCCATTGGTCTCCGGACACGCTTCAAGGTGCTAGTCATTACTTTTAAAGCCCTACATGGTATCGGACCTGGCTATCTGAGAGACCGCCTCCTGCCAGTTACCTCCCAGAGATCCATAAGATCGCACAGACTAGGCCTCCTCCGGATTCCATCCGCGGTCAATGTCGGCTGGCGACTCCCCGGGGGAGGGCCTTCTCTGTAGCTGCTCCGGCCCTATGGAACGATCTTCCCGTTGAGATCCGGACCCTTACTACCCTTCCGGCCTTCCGCAAAGCGGTTAAGACCTGGCTGTTCCGGCAGGCCTGGGGCTGTTGATGTATCCAGCCCCATCCTAAGTTATGAATGTTGTGGAATTTTTAATGTTTTTTTTTCTATGCCCCCCCTCCCTTTTTTACCTGTAAGCCGCCCTGAGTCTCTTTGAGAGTAAGCGGCATACAAACTAAAATAAATAAATAAATAAATACATAAATAAATAAATAACGTAGTTACGGGAAGAAATTCCACAGCTGAAGAGCCATCCGCAAGCAAGTTATTTGAGCATATGTAAGAGAGAGAGCTTCTTACTTGTTGGTTAAGCTTCCACAGCTTCTAGCATGACAAACTGAATGTTATGATTTGAAAGGGAAGGACTGGGTAGAAGAACCTTTGGAGCCATCAAGGACCCTTCTCTATATACTTATTTATTTGTTTGTTTGTTTGTTTATTTAATGTGCTGCCCATATCCAAAGCAACTCTGGGCGGCTTATAGTACAATATAAACATAAACGTCAGTACTGTACATGACAGTGGTGGGTTTCAAAAAATTTTTAGAACCTCTTCTGTAGGTGTGGCCTACTTTGTGGGAGTGGCTTGCCGGCCATGTGACTGGGTGGGCTTGCCAGGCATGTGACTGGGTGGGCGTGGCCAACTTGTAAAATGTGGTGAAAACTCATTTAACCACGCTCTTGCTTAGCAACCAAAATGTTGGCTCAGAAACTCTGGCATTTGAAGCACGCAAGTCTTAAAGCTGTCAAGTTATCAGACCCTCACACCCCTAACCCTTTAGAAAAAAAAAACACCAGGGGAGTTCATACTTGACAGCTTTAAGACTTGTGGACTTCAACTCCCAGAATTCCTCCTCCAGTCATGTTGGCTCAGGAACTCTGGCATTGAAGTGTGCAAGTCTTAAAGCTGTCAAGTTGCAAGACCCTCGCACCCCTAACCCTTTAGAAAAAAAAAACCCAGGGGTGTTCAAACTTGACAGCTTTAAGACTTGTGGACTTCAACTCCCAGAATTCCTCCTCTCGCTCTTCATCTTGATGATGTGTGGACGGGTGAGGGGAGGGAGCTGGAACCGGTTCTAAACGGCACTGTAGATTTGTGGAACCTCTTCTATAGAAGAGGCTAGAACTGGCAGGAACCCACCCCTGGTACATGAATATTTAGTAAGTATCAGATAAAAATTTCAAACCAGAGCATGAATGGCTATGGAGGTGAGATCTTCTCTGTTTTAGTACTTCAAGCTGAGTACAGGCAGTTCTTGCCTTGCAACAGTTCATTTAGAGACCATTCAAAGATACGACGACGCTGAAAAAAAGGACTTAGGGCCATTTTTCACACATACATGGTCACGTGATCAAAATTCAGCTGCCTTTCAACCGACATATTTTTGACGGTTGCCGTGTCCCACAGTTACATGATCATCTTTTGGCCGCCTTCTGGCAAGCAAAATCAATGGGGGAAGCAAGATTCACTCGACAACTGTGTTACGGCTGCGGAACAGCTGCGGTGGTTCACTTAACAAATACGGGAAGACAGGTTGTAAAAAGGGGCAAGACGCACTTAACAAATGTCTCACTTAGCCACAGAAACGTTGGGCTTGATTGAGGACTACCTCCATCTGGACTACTGCAACGTGCTCTACATGGGGCAGCCCTTGAAGAGCATTCGGAGACTTCAGCTTGTCCAGAATGCAGCCGCGTGAGTGATCGTGGGTGCACCTCGGTTCACCCACGTAACACCTATCCTCTGCGAGTTGCACTGGCTGCCTATTGGTCTTCGGATACGCTTCAAGGAGCTAGTCGTCACTTATAAAGGCCTTCATGGTATTGGACCTGGGTACTTGAGAGACCGCCTGCTGCCAATTACCTCCAATAGACCCATCAGATCCCACAGATTAGGCCTCCTCCGAATTCCATCCGCCGGCCAATGCCGACTGGCGACTACCCGGAGGAGAGCCTTCTCTGTGGCTGCTCCGACCCTCTGGAACGAGCTCCCCGTGGAGATTCGAACCCTCACCACCCTCCAGGCCTTCCGCAAAGCCCTTAAAACCTGGCTGTTCCGACAGGCCTGGGGCTAAAGAGCTTTTGCCCCCCTTCTCGAATGGTATGGCTGTTGTGTGTTTTTAAATTTTGTATTGTTATGTTTGTCTTTTAACCCCCTGTCTGTACCCTCTTCCCTGACTGAATTGTGAGCCGCCCTGAGTCCCCTTCGGGGAAAAGGGCGGCATATAAATGTAATCAATCAATCATCTATGCAAACCCTGCATTTTGCTGTGCTCTACGATAATAAGAGTTGCGGAGTAGCTTATAACTTTGTTCTGTTGTTGAGCAGCGTATTTCAGATGTATAAAAAGAGGTTAAGTGTTTCCTATACAGATGTAGACAAGCTGGAGGAAGTTTGCCAGACCAAGGAAGCAAAATTGTTAGGTAACAGATTGCACGTAAGCTATGTGCTGTGCTGTAAGGATTCTGAATAAGAGGTTCGTTTTTCTTCTTGAACTACATTTAGGAGTCACATTTACAGTCAAATTGACGTGCAGTGATTCCTTTT
This sequence comes from Thamnophis elegans, assembly GCF_009769535.1. Lineage (NCBI taxonomy): Eukaryota > Metazoa > Chordata > Lepidosauria > Squamata > Natricidae > Thamnophis > Thamnophis elegans. Next base: position 80,846,144 of record NC_045546.1, read on the forward strand.
CTTCTTTTTTCCTCCTGCGCGTTTTCTATGTCATTCCAGTTTGTTTGGTTATTAAATTTACTTTAATTTTCCAACAGGAGAAAAGAGGTAAGTCGAAGGTGCAGCAGAATTAGGTTGGAAATTTGGAAAAACGTTGCTGTGACTAACTGAATTTTAAAACAAACTGCTAGATGATCACACAGCTAAAACAAATTAAGCAATTGTACAAGGTCAACAATACAAAAGCGAGGAGAAACGGTGGATGCCCTAAATAACGAACACAGCAATGATTTATTTTTATGTTCCTTTTAGTTAGCAAACTAGATTTTTTTTTTCCTCTTAACCACTTAGCAAAATTTGATATTTAGATTGGTGGATTGTTAAGCTATAAGTATAATAAATTTATTGATTGGTAGAATTGGCACAGAATATTAGTACATGCTGGGGGGAATAAGGCATATGTAACGGTTTTAGGAGCTCGTAGGTATCATGTTCAATGTTACGTTATGCTCGGTGCAATTTTCTTCACAAATAGCACTGCCTGATGTAACATGCTCTGAATTTCAATGCGTGTTTTTGTGCTACATCACTGTGAACCCCGATGCCCGGTGCAAGTTCAGTGTATGTTCAGCAGGAACAGAACAATTAATCATATACTTTTAACTGGCGTACTCAAAACAAGAGGAGGAATAATGCTTGAAACCTTAGAAAATGGTGAAGACACTCTTCATATCTTTTTTTTAAAGCTAATCTGAAATGTTGATGATTTCTGTCTTTGGAGCTCATGGGAAGGCAAGTGGGGGCTGTGAATTGCACACTTCTGGCGTAGCATATTATGTGGATCTAGTACCCGGAATTGTGCTGTGCTGTGACTGCTTAGATAACCCCTTGGATCATTTTCCAGAAATTTTGCAGAATGTACAATTTAGAATTCTGACATTTTAATGGCATCTGCCCCCTTCGTGTTTGCAATGAAGATTTGATAGCAAGTGACATAATACTTTAGGAGTAAAAAAATTCAAAATGTAGCTGAATCTCGTAAATTTCAAGAAAATCATTGCATGTTTTGTACTGTGTGTGTGTGTCTGTTTGTGTGCATGCGTCTATTCGCCAAAAGAGATCATTTTGTAAAACAGACACAAAACTGATCTTTAAAATTACACGCATGTGATTTTTCCCTCAGGTTTATCCCAAAGCACTAATCTTGATTTTGATCACAGTATATTCCTGTTTTTCAGTTTAACAGAAGGTTTGTTATTCGTTACCTTGAAGTTTTGTTTTTTTAAAAGTAATTTTATTGTGCTGCTTGAGCCTGATGCATTTCTTCCAAAATATGCACAAAACATATAATACTTATATAGTCCTGTCTAGAAATAATTCCAACCACAACGTAGAAATAGAAATAGAAACACATCTGTTATTGTGCTGAAATTATTGGTAGCTACAGTAAATACACAGTGACGCTAAGATTATTAAATATATAGAAAATATCTCATTAAGACATTTTAAAGATGCAAAGTTTGTGATCAAGCTTTATTGATTCTGTTTACAATATATTATAAAAATAAATAAATACGAGAAAAAGAAGTTTTCCGGAATCAAATCCTATCATTTCACTTCCGTTATTCTTTCTTACAATGTGAGAAAGCCCTTGTTTTGGCTTACAATTCTGATCATTTGGTGGCTTATATCTTACTACATTTGTGGTTTCTTAGAAAGAGGAAATGAAATGATTACAAGCCAAGAGAGCAGTGGAAATCATTCAGATTTGACCCAAGTATTTGTTTCTCTGAGGACATCCATTCTTCTGTGAAAATCTCGTTGAACAGGTCAATTTAGACTTGCCCAAAAGTATCAAAAGCTGCTTTGTTCAATCACATAACATAAATTCTTGGCGAGTGGTAAATTCACAGAACGCAGAGACTCGGGAAAATACTTCTTGCCTTTCTTTTAAAAATCTGCCCAAGCAGGATTTCAATAAGTCACCTCTCTTCCTGAGCTTCGCAGTTTCTATTTATTTATTTCCTGGACTGTCTTGTCTTTTGCAAATCCTCTGAATACTGCAGGCACTGCGGTGGAAGGAACAACAGTCGAAGGAGCTGCAGCCTGCTCTGGTTTTGAAAAGATGACATCATCTCTATTAATGTGTGGTTCTGAGAATGCCGGCTTGAAGTGTGCGCAAGTAGGGATGGATGCAGATGTACAGCATTTATAGCTCAGCGCATGTATGCAGTGATTTTTGAAATCCTCCCAGCTCAAATCTGAAATAACAAATGTTCTCATTTTATTACCTTCCAAAAAGAAAGACTAGATATATGAATATTCTTAAGAGGAAAACGGGCACCCTCTTTCTTTGTCTCTGAACAATTTGTCCACAATAAGATGCAAAAGATTATTTAAAAAAAAAAAAATAATAATTATTAATTGCAGAACTGGATTGAAATTCTGGGGTTAAATCTGGGGTAGCCTCAGAAGCGAGCTTGAATTTTGAACATGTTAAAAGGTCGGTGTTTGTTGAAATCCATTTGATTATCGTGACACGTGTAATAGAAAGTATCCGTTCTTTCACAAAGGACTTCTATCTTGTTTGATGTGTGTACCTCATTAACTTTGCTATTAAACAGGGAAATTCTCAGATTTTGTTAAGCAATTCTCCAATTGCTGAATATTTCAATTGAAGAACACAAATAAACCAGGTTCTTTTTTATGTATAACCTCATTGAAAAGTTCCTTGAGTGGCTCAAATAATTAGCTGAAAAGGGATCTTAAATTTAGAATAGTTGAGGGGATTCAGGTAGTATTGTGGTCAATGTTTTAATCAGGAGATTAAAAAAATTCATATGTTTTTTTAACCGCTTTATTCACAAAATGTTTGCTACCCGTTAATATACCTTGAGAATGCTTGCTCATTCCTTTGTTTACATTAAACCATCTCATCCATGCTTATGCTAAATCACAGGGTTCTCTGTTATTAATTCTCTGTGTTAACCCTGAAGTTGCTCTGGAAGTTCTCTCTGGACTTATGAATGGGTGAAGTAATAAGTCTACATGATTCAGTGGTGGATTCAGCCAGTTCGCACCTATTCGGGAGAACCGGTTGGTAACTTTCTGAGTAGTTCAGAGAACCGATTGTTGGAAGAAATCTCCTTTTGTTTTTTTCCCACTTTACAGGGCTAATCCTGTAAGGAAGGCAGGAAGGAAACATTCTGGTGTTGTTTCTAGCCTCATCTTTATTGTCCTGCTTACAGAAACTGCCTCTCCGGTTAACCCTTATTACATTGTAACAGCTAAGGCGAAGTGCCCATCGATCTGAGTGACCTTGAGTTGGCCACGCCCACCCAGTCACATGACCACCGAGCCCCACCTACCCAGATGGTCATTAGGGCAGAGAACCGGTTGTTAAATTATTTGAATCCCACCACTGACATGATTGTAATAGTGATTTCAATTCTAGTGGCAAAAGACCTAATTAAATATAGGGCATTACTACTTAGTTCTGAACTGCTAAATATGATACTAAGAGTGAGTTTGGTGCAGTGGTTAAGACTCTAGGCTAGGAACCAGAAAATCATGAGTTCTACTTGGGGATGAAGCTAGCTGGGTAACTGGGTCAGTCACTCTGCAGTGGTTAAATGCAGCACTGCAGGCTACTTCAGCTGACTGCAGTTCTGCAATTCGGCTGTTCAAATCTCACCGGCTCAGGGTTGACTCAGCCTTCCATCCTTCCGAGGTGGGTAAAATGAGGACCCGGATTGTTGTTGGGGGCAATATGCTGACTCTGTAAACCTCTTAGAGAGGGCTGAAAGCCCTATGAAGCGGTATATAAGTCTAACTGCTATTGCTATTGCTACTCTTTCTCATCCTTAGGCAGAAGGCAAGAACCAACCAAAAATGTTGTCAAGAAAACTGCCTGGACTTGTCCAGGCAATGGCCTGGAGTCAAGATTGACTCATAGGCATTCATATATATATAAATTACACATACACATTATTCATGCACATTACACATACACATGCAAAAGAAATGAAATGAAAGCTGTAGAAAAAAAAATTCCCCATATTGAGCTTGATTTTTAATTCTGAAAAAAGTAAGTATTAAAACTAGTTTGCCTAGATCAGTGCTTCCCAATCCTTTGTAATTTACTCCAAATTGGGTAATAGTAGTTTGAGTAATAACAACAATCCATTACCCATCATGACAGGGACATTCAAATTGACTTTAAAATTGTCACGTATACTAAAACATATTTGAACATTTCCCAAAGTTTTCCTATTAAGACCAAAATCAATGAAACGACTAGTAGTAATTTGGTGAAATGTCATCAAATTCCAAGATGTTTGTTTTTACAATGTAATTCTCAAGTTACAACCATTCATTAAGCAACCATTTGAATTTATGATGGTGCTGAAGGAAGAAACTTACTGATAGTCCTTGAAATTCAATAAAACTTTCTGATAAAATGATTTGAGATAATAAAGGAAAAGGTTTGGGAATGACTGATGTAACTCTCCTCCTAGGTGGCTTTTCAACTTTCAAATCTACAGTTCCTATTCTAGGTTTACTTTGCTTAGTTATCATGATCTTTATATCATATTATAGAATCACATTAATATCAATCTGAAGAAAAATTTGTGCCAATTTCATTATAAATTTTGCAGTATAAGTAAGAGTTTGTTGTTGTTAGTTGCAAAGTTGTTTCTGACCCATCGTGACCCCATGGACAATGTTTCTCTGGGTCTTCCTGTCCTCTACCATCCTCTGGAGTCTATTTAAGCTCACACCTACTGCTTCGGTGACTCCATCCAACCATCTTATTCTCTCAACCCCTTCTTTTGCCCTCAATCGTTCCCAGTATTAGGCTCTTCTCCAATGAGTCCTTCCTTCTCCTTAGGTGGCCAAAGTATTTGAGTTTCATCTTCAGTATCTGGCCTTCTAAAGAGCAGTCAGGGTTGATCTCTAGGACTGACTGGTTTGATCATCTTGCAGTCCAAGAGACTCGCAGGAGTTTTCTCCAGCACGATAGTTCAAAGGCCTCAATTCTTTGATGCTCAGCCTTTCTTATGGTCCAACTTTCACACCCATACAATTGCAACTGGAGAAGGTCCAACTTTCACACCCATACATTGCAACTGGGAAAACCATAGCCTTGACTATATACACTTTTGTTGGTAGGGTGATGTCTTTAGATTTGCTATAGCTTTCCTCCCCAGGAGCAAGTTTTAAGTACTATAAATCAGAGAAGAGATATTCCTAGAACTAATACTTTTCAAAATCAGATTTATAGAAAATGCATTACATTTTTGCCAAATGATGGCAGGTGCCAAAGCAATTAATCTATTATTAATTAATTTGGAGTAGTGAAAGTAGAAGATAGGGGAATATTCTGGGCTTGGAACTGCAGCTATTCTTGGATTTTTATCCCAAACAATGTTTTGTCTTACTGTTTTGAGGGTTCAGACATTCTTCAAAAGGCTTAATTTTAGAAAGAGTTATTCCAGCCATGGAAACTTGGTGTGTTCATTAGTATAATGGTGTCAGCCTCTGCTTTGCTGCTGCTTCGGCTGCCATTGAAACGGGGAGGGGGGGCATGGTATTTGGGAGGGGACTACTAATTGTGCTGGAGGAAGATTCTGGAGTTTCTGCTGCCTGTCTTACTGCGCATGCGGAGGAGGTTTCCCACCAAGGCCAACGGCACCGACATTCCATCTTGGTGATGCCTTTCGAAGTTATCTCACACCTGACATTCGGGAGAATTATGATTGGACTGTAACTGGGATGCCAAGGGGTGGGGAATGGATTATTCTATATATCATTTGCTTTCACGCCTAAATAATCAGTCTTCGCTTTGCTACGCTTCTGTTCATTTATAATTAGTAAAAGTACACTTGATTTCTATCAATGGAGTCTTGTGGTTTTCTTTCCTGATTATCCAATGAAGGAGTGCTGACAAATGGTCTATGGGAACGACCTTGGAAATGGGCAAAATGATGCTACTTAGGAAATGATCAGGTAACAGAGGCCATTGTCCACAGCTGTATAATAGGTCAGAGAAAGAAAGTCAAAACTCCTCAGTCTGTAAAAGAGACTGCAGGAGATTAGTACTATCAGACTTGCTAGGTCGTACTAATGCAGTCTTGCAATAAAATACAATTAGCTCATCTGGTTGTATATCCTGTCTACCTGGGAAGACTGACAATTAGCCGGTAAAATAGATGGTAGAGATTATATCCCTTCTCTCTTTGGCTGGAACTAATTTGAAGAAAGGCCAGTCACTGGGGATGGAGGAGACTAAACTTACCATGTATTCAGAGATGAAGAAGAAAGGTTTTCAACGTAAGAAAGGTTACGTTGAGCCTACTACGTAGGTTTACTGCTGTTTTAAAAAATCTGTGGCGGGGTAAATTGGAATCCAGTTCTTGTAAAATTGTGTCGTTCACTTCTTTTTCCGAGAGGTCATGCCTGCATTAGAAAGTGCTACTTTCCTTTTGAGCTTTGTAGACAGAATGCCAAATATGAAACTGTTGTGGCCTGGCAGGTGCCGTTGGAGCTGCCACCAGACTCCGACAGTGAGGGGCCCCTATGAGTCGGCCCTGGAGGATGTGGAGGACCCTGGACAGGGTTCCGACTCCGAGCAGGGCGCAGAGAGGCTGGTTGGCCACCAGGTGGCGCCTGAGCCTTGGATCAGTGGGGAGGAGACAGAGAGAGTGATCCAGAAAGCAACAGTGAGTTGTTCCGGGATGCACGCCGTTGAAGGGCTACTCGGCGTCAAGAACAACTATGTAATTACAGGATGTAATTACGCTCAGCTGATGGTCATTAAGCTCCTCTCCAGACTATAAATGAGACTGCTTGTGCCACGCCCTTCTTGCAGAAGTCAACGCTTGGACTAAAGAGAAATGAACTTGGCAGGCTGGATTGCTGCCAGAGATAGTCTGAATTGCTGCCAAGGTGTCGGACTTGCTACCAAGGTCCTTATCTGTTTGTTTATTTGGCTTTCAGCCACCGAGAGTCTGGTCTTGTTATTAAAGGACATTCCATTTTATGCTTGTCTCGGCTTCCGTTACTTTGTATGCATTAGGAATAAGTCTTTGCTGCTGTTATCCTGTTCATGGGCTGATGTTGAAGAGAACAACTATCTGTGATTTGGGGCTTGATAAGGTGTTTGTGGAGAGAGGACAGGTTGCAAATGTGTGCTTAATGGGAAAGTTTAAAACATTTTAGGTATGGTATCCCAGTTGCCATTTTTTAAGGATATTGAATTATAGGTAGCACTGATTAACAACCACTTACATGTGTGATCCCGAGGGAGGGAAAGGTGGTGGTGAAACAGAATCTGTGTAACATTTCAAGTTTGTTTCTTTGGAACATGGAATGTTTGAATAGTTTTGAATTTTGTCCTGTTGAAGATGAAACTTTTTTTTTTTAAAGATTTTTATTAACAAACATGTAAAATACACACGCACAAAAATTGGACGTTCACCACATTTATACGATACAGTGCCAACAGGAACTTTCTGTTTTTTATATTAGCAATCATCAATCAATATCTCTCGCCTTATATTATTTCCCCTTCTATTGTATTTCATTTAGATTTCACCATTCTTAACTCTCTTATTTTACTCATAACTATTATTTTTGAGTGTTGTTATATTCTTTCATTGATTTTTGTTTCTTTCCCCCATCCACCTATATCATTTATCCCATATCTGGTAGAATTCTGATTCTTCCTTTCCCTGGATTTCTTTAGTTAGTTTATCCATTTCAGCACAGTCCATAATCTTTCTAATTATTTCATCTTCGTTTGGGGTTAATTTGTTTTTCCATTTCTGGGCAAAAGCAATCCTTGCCACTGTAAGTATACGTAGTATTAAATATTGGATTTCTTTTTTGTATTTCACCAACATAATTCCTAATAAAAAAACTTCAAACTTTAAAAAGATTTTGATTAGAAAGTTTCCAAGCAACGTGGAACAAAAAAAATAAAATAATTTTAAGGTTTTGTAAACGTTCCTAACAAAATGATTGTGAATGAGATATATTAACATAAATTCTAGACCATCTTCATTGTAATACACACTAATATATATTACATGAATTGGTTGGTCTGGAACTATTTATGCTATTGCTCAGTCTCAAAATCAAACCACCTTGTTTTTGAGTTATCCAGAATCTCCATCATTTAAATCATTATTACCTTTGTGTCTCTAAATTTGATTGGTGGTTTTCGGGGTCTGCTCCATTTAGGTTATGCACGATGATAACAGTCAGTTTCGTGAGATGTTCTTAACATTTCCTATCCTAACATTCCATGAATACTTTTTCATTACTCTGTTTTTGGCACACTTACTACAGTTATAGAATACTGTTTTCATTATTACTAAAATTGCAAGCTTTAATCAGTTTATGACCTATCAACTAAAGCTTTAATTGATTCAAACATAGGAAGCCCATTTAATAATTAAGAACATGGTTTTTTTTCCCCTCAGTGGAACTGTGTGTTAAGGGTGTCATGTTTCCTTTCTAAAAATGTTAAAAGATCTCTTTGATTACTGGAGCTTTTCAAAAAACACTTAAAAATTCTTCCGGTGAGCGGTTTCATATGAAAGTATCCATTGCAAAAGAGGCTTCTGGTACATAAATGAACAGAGTAAAGCTGCTGAAATGAACAGATGCTTGCAAACCATAACATGAAAGGATAATTCTTCTTGAAGTCTTAACTCTGGGTCGTAATTTAAATGGAGGTGAAGGGAGGAGTCCTTAACTACAGTATGTGCTCATAATGTTGTTTTCATTTATTCACTTTAACCAGAGGTGGGTTCCTACCAGTTTGCACCTATTCGGTAGAACCGGTTCGTTAAATCTACCGAACCGGTTAGAAGAGGTTCCACCAGTGGACCCGGAAATCAGGCCACACCTACAGAAGAGGTTCCAAATAATTTTGAAACCCCACCACACACACACACACACACACACACACACACACACAGACTGACACAGAGAGAGAGAGAAAGAGAAAGAAAGGAAGAAAGAAAGAAAGAAAGAAAGAAAGAAGAAAGAAAGAAAAAACAAAGAAAAAGAGTGAGAGAGAGATGAAAGAAAAAAATAAAAAAGGAACAGAGAGACAACAGGAAGGAAAGAGAGAGAGAGAAAGAAAGAAAGAAAGAAAGAAAGAAAGAAAGAAAGAAAAACACACATGGCTGGCAAGCCACTCCCACCAAGTCATATGGCCGGCAAGCCACTCCCACAAAGGAGGCCACACCCACAGAGTAGGTTCCAAAAAATTTTGAAACCCACCACTGACTTTAACCATGATGCTGCAAAATGAATTCCATTGAGGGATGGAGTTCAGCTAGCATTCTTTTTTTAGGCGCTGGATATAGAACCAAGAGGAGAAGCGAAATATTTCTGCTAGCCAAGTTCTATTATTTGTTTATGTCCTGCAGGCATGTAGAAGGCTCGGTCTTATCTCACCCTATGTGAGATAGTTCCAACTTTGATTCTGTCTGCTGCTAGATTTCCTTATTTCTTCCTCCTAAATATGGGGAAAATCGTAGCAGGTAAAGATGATGGGTTTGTCATATGGAAAACTGATAGCCCAGGTTTGAGACCTGAGTGCTGCGCAATGGAGTGAGCGCCAGTTACCTGCTTCACCTCCTGTTTGAAAGCATGCAAATGCAAGTAATTCGCAATTCGCAATTTAATGAGCTTATATGCCGCCCAATCCCGGAGGACTCCGGGCGGCTTACAAATACGAAATAAAATAAAATAACACATAGGGGGGGGAAAAAACATACACAGTTTAAAAACACACAACATACATTTGGCTTAACTGGGGGTTGGACCTGATTTAAAAAATCAGCAACCCCAGGGCTGTCGAAACAGCCAGGTCTACTTATATATATTTATAAGTATAAATATATACTTATATATATTTAGTGTGCACCTTTAAAATGATTGTATTTCATGTTGCGATGTTGTAAAGTATACTCAGTGCAGGGGTGGGTTTCAACCGGTTCACGGCGGTCCCCGCAAACCGGTTGGTCGGCGAACCCGGAAGTAAGTAACTTCCAGGAACGGCGAAGGGCCCGCTCGCCTGCCCGCGCTCCTTACCGGTCTTTGAAGGCTTCTGCGCTTCCACGCAGGCGCATGGCACATACAGCGCCTGCGCGATTCTCCGCGAGCAGCTGGATGGCACATACAGTGCCTCCAGGATTCTCCGTGAGCAGCTGGATGGCACATACAGCGCCTGCGCGAGTCTCCGCAAGCAGCTGGAGCATCGCGCAGGCGCTAAGATGCATGCGTGAACTGCGCGCGTGCACGAGGACGCCGCCGGCCTCGTTCCAACCGAACCGATTGGAACGGGATTAGCAACCCACCCCTGACTCAGTGTATCCAGGTTTTCAAATTCCCTAAAAACTTTGTTTTGACAATTTAAATGATAAGCATTTTTTTTTATTCTTAGATGTGTGAAACAAAAATACATCCTTCCTCCAACACTATAAAGAAAAAGATCCTAAAATAATGATACTGTTCCTTTGCAACTGGACTTAATATCCATTTTGTTTTTGTCTTCAGGATTTCGTAAAAATGACGAAATGAAAGCTATGGAAGTCCTTCCGATCCTCAAGGAGAAAGTTGCATACCTTTCAGGTAATATAATGCGTTTGTATTATTACTTAGCTATTTGGTGTGTGATCGCTGACAGTGCAGTACGTTATTATGACAACTGAGTAACAATGAATATATCTTCAATTATTTATTATATTTCTTCTGATGCACATTCATACTCTCAGCATTTTGTCAGTTTCTTTCAACAAAATCTTTAGGCAGAACTACTCAGGAAAAAAAATAGAAATGGAAATAATTAAATTGTAAATTTAATGAATTTATATGCCGCCCAATTCCGAAGGACTCCGGGCACCTTACAAAGTGCACGACTAAAAAGATAAAGAGCTAAAAATAGGGAAAGAGAAAACAGATTAAAAAGCAACACATCATACACTCAATCTAGGTGGGGCTGGACCTCATTCATGAGGTCAACAGCCCCAGGCCTGCCAGAATAGCCAGGTTTTAGTGGCCTTTTAGTGGCCTTTCGGAAGGCCGAGAGAGTGGGAAGGGTCCGGATCTCTGCGGGTAGATCATTCCACAGGGCCGGAGCAGCTACAGAGAAGGCCTTCCCCCGAGGGGTCGCTAGCCGGCATTGTCCGGTCGACGGCACCCGGAGGAGACCCAACCTGTGCAATCTTATCCGCCGTTGGGAAGTATAATCTAGTACAAATCAGTCTTCTCAATCTCAACAACTCTAAGATGTGTGAACTCCTAGAATTCCTTAGCCAGCATCATTCATACAACCAGGAGATGGATTCTAGCCTACTTCCATATGCATGGATTATGTAACCAGTTCATAACAGGAGAGAAGGAAGTGTGAAGATTATTTAAGGCATGTTATCACTTTACTTTCACAAATAAGTTTTCTTTTGGGGGGGGGTATATTTTGTTGGTTAGCTTCCAAATACTCAACAATTAGCTATCAATCTTCCATGAAGTCTTTGGTGGAATATTGGTTATTGGTGTTTACCGAGTCTATTGCTGTGAACTAAATACTCCAGAGTTACTTTGAATGCCAACGCTTAGGGCTTTTATGTAAAAATAACCAAAGATTTTTCTTAAAAAAAAAATATTGCACACATCATTGCTCCATTCACATCTCCCTCCTCTTCTTTTTTTTAAACTTTTTTAAAACTTCTGAACATATTATCTAGAATTAAGATATCCCTGTTTAATTTGCTCTGTGTTTTCTACCTGGCATGTTAAGTTCCATCATGCTTGGCTAATGCAAATAGATGCTATAGTTCAATACATTTGGAGTGCAACAGTTGGCATTTATTCCATAACACAATGTCCATATTTTGAACACTTGCTTTCCTGGTATTGTGTGCTTAATCCCTGTCTAGATTCTAAATCATTGGAAAAATGAGAATGGAGAGCAACTTGATGGAAGAAACAAGTCCTTAAGTCTAAAATTGTCATGCATTGCAAAAGGCATTGGGATTATTGTGGCCTCTTTATTTAAAGCAGTGGTTCCCAAAGTGGGCGGTGGGATGACTTAGGGGGGCGCTAAGAGGCAAGGGGGCGGCAGCGGGGCGCTAAGAGGCAAGGGGGGCAGCAGGGGGGCGCTAAGAAGGTGAGGACAAAAGATCATGTATTGTGTTGGCTACAGAGGGCGTCACCCCTAGGTTGGTAGCTTCCCCTTAGCTAATTCTCAGATGGAAAGGAGAAACTTGCCGAGCAGAAGATGGACTGTTTAAAGCTCATCGGCGTGGGCACAAGGACGAAATTACTCAAACAAACCTGGAAATAGCTGCGGGTTTCCCTTTAAGCAACATCACCACCCTCCCCTTCAATCACCGCCTTCCTCCCAGGAGAGGAGCGTGCGCCGCTTCAATTGCCTGCCCCCAACACCGCTGGCGTCTTAACCAACCGGCTTGGCTTATGAAAAGGTGTTTTTTAAAAAAACGGTCGGCGGGCGGGGAGATCGTGCACGGTGTTGTTGGGGGGGAGAGAATCCCCACCAATCGAATTCTAGTTGAACTTGCGAGAGAACTCTTTGCCACTGGTTTAAAAAAAGGTCACATATGTCGTGCCATCCTTTTCCTTTGCGTGGAGACGCTTCTCGGTAAAAGTAACTAGGGGAAGGGGGTGATGTGCGGAAGTGCGGCCACTCCCTTTTGGTGGTGTGGATTTTGGTTAGGGAGGTTTTGATTACCAGCAGGAGGGAGCTCGCATTGCAATCTTCCGTTTCTAGCCTTGGAAATATGGGTGTTGTTAAACTCACGGGACCTTTATTTGATATAGGTATAGTATACTGTTGTGGCCCAGCAGGAGCCGTTGGAGCTGTCACCAGACTCCGACGGCGAGGGGTCTTATGAGTCGGCCCTGGAGGAGGTGGAAGACCTTGGACAGAGTTCCGACTCTGAGCAGGGCGCAGAGAGACTGGTTGGCCTCCAGGTGGTGCCTGAGCCTTGGATCAGTGGGGAGGAGACAAGAATGAGTGATCCAGACAATACCTGTGAGTTGTTCCGGGATGCACGCCGTCGAAGGGCTATTCGGCGTCAGGAACAACCTCCGGTGATTACGCTCAGCTGATGCTCATTAAGATCCTCTCCTGATTATAAAGAGACTGTTTGTGCCATGCCTTTTTGCAGAAGTCAACGTTCACGATTAGAAGAAGCCAACTTTGCATTGGCCTAGGTTTGTAGGATGTGCTGCCAGAGTGCTTATATCTTTGTTTATTTTGGGCTTGCAGCCAACGAGAGTCTGGACTGATTAAAAGTATTCTTCTTTACGTTTGTTTTTGGCTTTCGTTCCTGGACGGAGAAGGGGGGGTCAGAACAGTATACTATATGTATATACTACTATAGTATAGGTCAGGAGTCTCTAAACTTGGCAACTTTAAGGCTTGTGGACTTCAACTCCCACAATTCTCCAGCCAGCATAGCTGGGAGTTGAAGTCCATAGCTGTCTGGAGAATTCTGGGACTTGAAGTCCACAAGTCTTAAAGTTGCCAAGTTTGAAGACCTCTGGTATAGGTTCTCCTCCTTGAGCAGGGAGCTGGACCAGAAGACCTCCAAGGTCCCTTCCAGCTCATTTATTCTAAAACTTATAAAAGCTCCACTCAATGCTGGTCGCGGGTGGATTTTCTGTTAGGATATGTGTTTAGTTTTTGAAATATCCCCATTCCCATCCTCTCTCCTTGCGGAATTACTGGTTTTGAATAGTTGGTTCGGCGAGCAGAAGTTTAGCCATTGAAACCATGTAAGCATATTTAAAGGCAGAATGTCTGTGTCGTGCAAAATAATTGGCAATCTGAAGGAGATAAGATTATATTGTATGCCTTTGTATGTGTGGATATAGGCACACCTAAATTTTGCAGCAGGGTTAACAATGACCAGAGCACCTCTTGGTTAGCATAGCCAATAAGAAATTTGGCCAATAATATTAAGGCAAGTATGAGCAATTATCTGTCTGTGGTTGCTTTAAAAAAATGACACCAGAGTTTCTTGCCATTTTTGGATGGGGACTGGATGAAAACACTAATACAAATCTTAAAATTAAGATTTTTTTAAAAAAAAAAAATAGGAAAAATAGATTGTACTTTAGTTTTGCTTAGATGTGTGATGTGAGTCAACCGTATTTGATATTTAGTCCACCAAATCTTAAAGACTATGCAGATGGTTTGGAAGGGGTTAGTAGCAAAGCTAGTGTTGATATCGTGGAAATTAATAAAACTGAAAATTACAATGATGTTACTGCAGGGATGTGACTGTCCAGCTAAAGTGGTTTCTCTGACATTCTAAGACTTAGATGTCTGAGTGATATCAGGATCTTTTTTTTGATGGAAATTCCAGATTGGGTGATAAATCCATTTTCAGATACTGAGGAAGATGGGGTAGTGGAGGAACAACTCACAGAGCCTGAAAATGACATTGAGCTGAAGCCAAAGTTTAAGAAATCGTACCAAGAGTTTTGGTTACAGAAAGAAATTTCTGATCGCTATCCTGCATTATGGGCAGTGGTTAAGAAGCTCCTTATTGCATTTCCAACATCATATTTGGTGGAACGTGGCTTCAGTGTGGTCCTCCAACTTCTCTCCAAGCAAAGAAATCGACTCCAGATTACTGAACGTGGTGATTTAAGACTCCTGCCAAGTGGCTTAAAACCAGACATTGGGAAACTGGTATCACTTCATCAAGCCCATCCATCACATTAAGAATTTACTGAACAGTGAAGTAGTTACTAAATTTTACTGAGTTTACTGTTACTAGTTACTAAGGTTCTTGATAAATGACTATCAGACTTTGAAAACCTGGTATCACTGGATCATGTTCAACATTTTTTGTTGAATTAACATTAACTAAAAAGGTTTTTAAATTGGATTTTGAATAAATGTGCAGTTAATTGTTACAGTTTTGAATTTTACTGTTACTATCTTCCTTCCGTCGTGCAAACCACCCGGTCACATGACACCCCCAGCCACACCCACTAAGCCACGCCCACAGAACCGGTAGTAAAAAAAAAATGAATTCCACCACTGGGTGGGGGGCACTGAGGATCAGTTTGTAGCACTAAGGCGGCGGTGGACTGAAAAAGTTTGGGAACCACTGATTTAAAGTCTCTGAACAATTGGTTACTTAAGAACATAAGTTCTGCCTTGTAACTGTTTGCTTAATAGTATAACATTGCAGAATGAAAAATGTAAAGTTTTTAATTGATCTGTAGACTCTGTTTCCCAGGGTTGAATTTAGTGGCTGTTGCAAGAGTTCTTGTCTGCGTTAGCTCACACAATATGTACACAACCTAGAGTTAACTTGCTTCTGTGAACCTTGTCAAAGGGAGCTAATCGGTTACTAACATTCTACCTCGTTTTCTGGCCTCTGAAAGGAGGAAAGTGAAGATCCACAAAGTGGATCTGATGCAAATTGTAATTGTTGTTGGCTCTATTTTCATAAATATAGTTTCAAAGTTTAATAGCATTTGTATGCCGCCCAATCCTGCAGGACTCCGGGCGGGTAACAATGCAATATAAATCAAAAAGAATAGAAAGAAAGAAAAGATGGACTTAAAAACACACCATGCACTCCATTCCAAGTGGGGCTGGACCATATTTTGGGGTCAACAGCCCCAGGCCTGCCGGAACAGCCAGGTTTTAGTGGCCTTACGGAAGGCCGAGAGAGTGAGAAGGGACCGGATCTCTGCGGATCTCATTCCACAGGGCCGGAGCAGCTACAGAGAAAGACCTCCCCCGAGTAGTTGCCAACCGGCATTGCCCGGTCGACGGTACCTGAAGGAGGCCCAATCTGTGGGATCTTATAGGTCGTTGGGAGGTATGTGGCAGGAGGCGGTCCCGTAGGTATCCAGGTCCTAAGCCATGTAGGGCTTTAAAGGTAACGACCAGCACCTTGAAGCGCATTCGGAGACCGATGGGAAGCCAGTGCAGCTCGCAGAGGATAGGTGTAACATGGGTGTACCTAGGTACACCCGATATTGCTCGCGCGGCTGCATTCTGGACCAATTGTAGTCTCCGAACACTCTTCAGGGGCAGCCCCAAGTAAAGCGCATTACAGTAATCAAGCCTAGAGGTGACGAGAGCATGAGTGACCATATACACTTGCACATGAACACCTGGCAACTTCATGGGAGGATCACAAAATGGACAGCACAGATAATGGAAGAGGTTTAGGCACTGTGTGTGCAGAGAAGCTTTAATTCTGATCAGGCCACTTTTTTTG
This sequence comes from Thamnophis elegans, assembly GCF_009769535.1. Taxonomy (NCBI): domain Eukaryota; kingdom Metazoa; phylum Chordata; class Lepidosauria; order Squamata; family Natricidae; genus Thamnophis; species Thamnophis elegans. The sequence continues at coordinate 80,862,412 of NC_045546.1, forward strand.
GTAAAATATGATTAAGATTAAGATTTAGTTTATTTGTATACCGCCCTTCTCCGGGAGGGACTCAGGGCGGCGAACAACTCAGAAGGGGGAAAGGGGACATAAACACAATACACGTAATTAAAATACACAAGAATCATACAGCCATACAAGTCGAGAGGGGAGGGGAACTCATCAACCCCAGGCCTGCCGGCACAGCCAGGTTTTGACGGCTTTCCGGAAGGCCTGGAGAGAGGTGAGGGTCCGAATCTCCGCAGGGAGTTCATTCCAAAGGGCCAGTGCTGCTACAGAGAAGGCCCTCCCCCGGGTGGTAGCCAGGTGGCATTGGCTGGTGGACGGAACCCGGAGGAGGCCGACCCTGTGTGATCTAACGGGTCTATGGGAGGTAATTGGCAGCAGGCGGTCTCTCAAGTACCCAGGTCCAATACCATGAAGGGCTTTATAAGTTACGACTAGCACTTTGAAGTGTATCTGGAGACCGATCGGTAGCCAGTGCAGCTCGCGGAGGATAGGTGTAACGTATCCAAATTAAATCACAGAAAAATAGGATGCTGGCCAACGTTAAGGAAGGTGCGTGAATTGTGGTTCACTAGAAGCAATAAATAAGTGCCGCCTTCATACTTAACATTTACCTGGCATGAAGAGGTTCTTTGACTGTATTTGCACATTGTATTTACTTAGGCTTATGATTAAGCATGGAACACATCTTATGACAGTGGCTGATTTCTCCTCCCAGGTATAAGGCTTACTACAGTTTTCCCTAGCTTTCTTCACTCTCCAGATGTTTGGGTGACAGCTCAGCCAAAGGGAATTGGAGGAATTAGTCCATACATCTGGAAGGCACACAGATTGTAAAAAGTTGGTGTAATATATGTCTGAGAGTAAGACCTACACTATGCGCAGTCTCAGCCAACCAGACAATATAGTTATGGCCTGTGGTAGATTTATTTATGGTTATGTTCTCTGGCTGATTGAGTCTGGAAGTAATATATGTCCTGCATCGTACACTAAGGAGTGCATTACCCAAATATGGCTGTTTGCTAGTCACATTGGTTGGAAGTGCGGGTGGGAGAGAGAAGGAAGAATTGGCAGTAGCAAGCAAATGCATTCATACTTAACCATAAGTCTAAATAAACATGACATTAAAACTGGCCCTCATCCATTCAAATCTGCAACATGGGAACCTTTCCTAACAGAGGTGTTATATAGGCTACTGAAATAATCTAGATGCATTTCTTTAAACTCTCATGAGCTGTATAAATGATCCAGAATAGTACTTGAAATCTCTGTTTGTGGCTGTCACACTTAATTGCAAGTTGAATGTATGTCTTGAGATCTGGGTCAGGGATTTGGGAAAATAGCAGAAACTGGGTATAATTTCACTGTGATATCCTTCTCCCCCCGCCCCCTTTCTATTATCCCTTTACAACAATCTTCTGGTTCTTCTATTGCCAGTCTGCCTCCACTTAGCAATAGCAGTAGCAGTTAGACTTATATACCGCTTCATAGGGCTTTCAGCCCTCTCTAAGCGGTTTACAGAGTCAGCATATCGCCCCCACAGTCTGGGTCCTCATTTCACCCACCTCGGAAGGATGGAAGGCTGAGTCAACCTTGAGCTGGTGAGATTAGAACCGCTGAACTGCAGATAACAGTCAGCTGAAGTGGCCTGCAGTACTGTACCCTAACCACTGCGCCACCTCGGCTCTCTGCCCCTTCCCCATATTTCCTTTCTTGGAATTTTGGCTGTTGTGTTTTTTTTTTTGACCATCGATGATGAATGGATTATCTATGGCTTCTTCTCTTGTGCATTTACTTAACATGTTCCAACAATGATGTCTTTGGTGTTGTCACAGTTCACGTTTAAAGTAGTCCTTTTAAAAAAATTTGTTGTGCGCGCACACATACACACACACAAACACCACCACGGTATGTGGGAAAGAGCTTGGGAGAATAGATGCTGCCTAGGACTAGTGAAATAAGAGACACAGTGGCTAGAACAAGAGGCTTAGAAAGGAATTCTAAATTCTTGAGCTCTAAAGGTGGCAGTGGGAAAATTGTACCTTCAAATTTGCAAGTTTCTGTTAATGTAGCTTTAGAAGAAAGTAGAATTAGCGTATCTCGTGTTTCCTGCCTGGTCTACCTGGTAAGGCTGAATCTATTGTATCTGTTAACAGTATGGATATCAGGTGAGTTAGTAAATTATGGAACATTAATAAACATTCCAGTTGAGTTTCAAATCAAATTACTTCATATAAGAAACCAAATGCTGCCATTTTGACTGGAGTGAAAGTTTCCACTTGGGGATCAGAGCATTTACTCATTGTAAATATTGCCATCACACAAACACTTCTAAATCCATGTAAAAATCCTAAAGTGGCTTGAAAAGCATTCTAACTGCAGAATAGCAAAGCCTGATGCAGTCTGCATTTCAGTTCTGGATAAGTAAGTCCATTCCTGTCCATGTTCCAATATTTTGTTCTTGGTAGGAAAATGAAAACACTGATGTAGTTCAGAAAAGCTGCCCTTGAAGAGTGTTCGAAGACTCCAGCTGGTCCAGAACGCAGCCGCACGAGCGATCGTGGGTGCACCCAGGTACACCCACGTCACACCTATCCTCCGCGAGCTGCACTGGTTACCCATTAGTCTCCGGATCCGCTTCAAGGCGCTGGTCGTTACCTATAAAGCCCTTCATGGCATCAGACCTGGGTAGCTGAGAGACCGCCTCCTGCCGATTACCTCCCATAGACCGATCAGATCTCACGGGCTAGGCCTTCTCCGGATTCCATCTGCCAGCCAATGTCGGCTGGCGACTCCCCGGGGGAGAGCCTTCTCTGTTGCAGCTCCAGTCCTCTGGAACGATCTCCCTGTGGAGATCCGGACCCTCACTACCCCCCAGAGATCCGGACCATACCCACTCTCATGGCCTTCAGGAAAGCTGTAAAACCTGGCTGTTCCGGCAGGCCTGGGGACTGTTGACCTCACTGTTGCGGTCCAGCCCCGATTAGAATGAATGTATGTGGTGTTGAGATTTTAAACCATTTTTTTCCTTTTTTTCTCTTTGTTGTAAGCCGCCCAGAGTCCTTCGGGATTGGGCGGCATATAAATTTTATAAATTAAATTAAATTAACTACGTGTGGCCCAATAAAGAATTTAAATTAGATTATATTAAAAGATTTTACAGGATTCAAAAGTGAGATGGACTGGTGGTTCTGGATTATAAATAGTATTATTATGCTGGCTGTTTAACACAGATTTCAAAGTGGCTTGTATCTCCTGGTTCCCTACCTCTAAAATCGGGACAGGAGTTATAGATGCATTGCATAAATATCTTTAGGCTGAAACAAACAGCAATAAACCATTCCTAAGGGATCATGCAAAATACTTAATATACTGAATACTTGGAGTAAATGCAGAACAAAAATAAGCCCAGATTTTCTTTTCTTTTGTTTTGCTGTTTATTTCTATGCAGAAAAAAAAAACCCCTAAGAAATGTGCTCACTGGAGATTTAATAATTTGTTTAGGTTGCAAGATTTAATTATTAACAAGATGAAACTAAAATCTTCAGAGCCTTACTTCACAATGAATTAGTCTACCTGATTTGTAGAACGCAAAAGGCAATATTGTAAGAGGGAATATTGTGGTGTACATGGTCCTCAGTTAACAACTGTTCAACAACCATTCAAAATTAGCAATGCTGAACAAGGGAGACTTCTAGCTGGTCCTCAAAGTTGTGGCCATCATAGCAACCTGACAGTCACATGATCACAATCCAGACGCTGGCAACCAACCCACACTTATAATGGACACAACATCATCATCACTATTTGAAACCTTCGCTGCCAATTCCAATGGGGGAAGTCGGCAAGTGGTTGCAAATGGCATTCAGTTGACATTGCGCTGAACAGCCATGTTGGATTCATTTAATGACCACAACTGGAACAACAAGTTGTAAGTCAACACAATAATTTGATGTCAAGCTTTTGTCAAGCGCAGGAAATCAGGAGTCCAGGAAGTTCAAATGAATGTGTAGGTTTATCACACGCTAAATCTGAACTACTAACTGTCGAAGTAAATTGGCAGTAAATTAAGAGTCAACGGAATTCAAGGTGAGCTGGATTTAGATCTCTTGTGAGCACAAAGGGACTCAAGACTGATGATGCATTTGACCCACTCTCCCTTGGGCTCAGCCTGGTCATCTTATACAGCTTTACAATCATGTCAGCAATGGAGTTCCCAGTCCCTGTTGTTATTGTTAACTGGGGACCACTTGTATCTGACTGAATTTGAAATGCTTCCAACAGAAATTTAGGATTTATCTATAAATTGTTGGGGAACTATAACTTAGTTCTCAATATTCATTCTTACAGTTGAATGGTGATTTTTAGTTTGTTAAAGCAATACATTAAATTATTTATAGTTAACTATGTTATACTGGAAATTATAACCTCTATAAGGTTTCTAAACCTTTGTTAAGACATTTCTATGTTACTTTTTTTTGTCTTATGTAGTTTATATATCTTTTTTTTAATGTTCCTCAAAAAGTACGCCCCCCCCCAAAAAAGAAGATTGGTTTATTATTCTATAGTTTGAATTCAGCAACAGAGTACGTATAAGGCTACTGTAGTATATTATATGTAGCAGCGGAATTTACTTCAGGTTTGTAGTAGTAATAGCAATAGCAATAGCAGTAGACTTATATACCGCTTCATAGGGCTTTCAGCCCTCTCTAAGCGGTTTACAGAGTCAGCATATTGCCCCCAACAACAATCCGGGTCCTCATTTTACCCACCTCGGAAGGATGGAAGGCTGAGTCAACCCTGAGCCGGTGAGATTTGAACCGCTGAACTGCTGATCTAGCAGTAGCCTGCAGTGCTGCATTTAACCACTGCGCCACCTCGGCTCTTAGTAGTAGCAGTAGGAAAAAATGCATCTAATAATAAATAGCATCACAAATGCAACAATGTTGCCTTAGGTTTTGTGTTCTGACCCCCTCCTCCGTCCAGTAACGAAAGCCGAGACGAGCTTAATTAGAATGTCCTTTAATAACAAGACTAGAATCTTGGTGGCTGAAAGCCAAGCAAACAAACAGATAAGGACCTTGGCAGCAAGTCCAACAAACCTTGCCAGCAATTCAGACAAACCTTGACAGCAATCCAGCCTGCCAAGTTAGTTACGTTTTCTTTAGTCAATGCGTTGACTTCTGCAAGAAGGGCGTGCCACAAGCAGTCTTTTTTATAGTCTGGAGAGGTGTCTAATGACCATCAGCTGAGCGCATTTACCTCCTGTAGTTGCGTAATTGCTCCTGACGCCGAGTAGCTCTTCGATGGCGTGCATCCAGGAACAACTCACTGCTGGCTTCTGGATCACTCTCCCTTGTCTCCTCCCCACTGGTCCAAGGCTCAGGCACCACCTGGTGGCCAACCAGTCTCTCTGCGCCCTGCTCGGAGTCGGAACCCTGTCCAGGGTCCTCCACCTCCTCCAGAGCCGACTCAGAGGGCCCCTCGCTGTCGGAGTCTGGTGGCAGCTCCAACGGCACCTGCTGGGCCACAACAGTTTTGTATGTGAGAAGGAGAAGCATAGGGGATGGGAGGAATTGATAGCAAAACGTGATCTAGGGGAGAACAGTAAAAATATAAACCTTATAAATTTAGTATAAAATTATTAGTGACATTTGTGATTATGCTGTTACTCTAGCGCAGCTGATTTAAATCACATTCCACCCTCGGTATGTTATCCAAAATAATCCTAATATTACCACTTTCTTTCTCTTTCGTGAGAGATCCAGGGTAAGAGAACACTATTGTTCAGAAGGACCTTGAGGCCTTTCTTCTCCAATGGAAAGCAGAACAAAGAGTAGCATCCATTTACTTTCTTATTTAGAGAAGGGAAGTAATGACAATAGCTACCATCTTGAACATCTCCCTTGCCCAGATAGCAGATAGCATCTGGAGCTGAGCACAACCCGCCCTGAGTCCATTCATTCCTCAGATTGTGCCTGCACCAGTTTCTTCCATGGGTTCATTTTTCTTGACATTTCCTTGCTCTTCCCATCATCTTGGCTTCTCAACCTTTCAGAAGTTGAGAGAATGGTACAAAGGCATACAGTATCTTTAAAGCTTGGAAGCTTAGAAGATTTGGGAATGGGTATGATTCTTGTTATAAGACCACCAGAAATTGAAAACAACTTGGAAAGGAAAACACTATCTTTTCTGTGTTGGCTTTCAAAATTGGCATCAAAGGTATTTGACAAACACCAATAATGAAAAGCATCCTTCCCCTAACTTCACATCTTAATAGATGAAGGCTTGAAGATCACCTTGTGATCTAATTATTGGTTGCCGTGAAAACTGCTAGAAATGATATTAATTAAAGGTTGACTCAGTCTCCCATCCTTCCGAAGTGGGTAACATGAGGACCCCAATTGTTGGGGGCGATATTCTGACTCTGTAAACTGCTTAGAGAGGGCTGTAAAGCACTGTAAAGTGGTATATAAGTCTATTGTTATTAAGCATGATACCCCAAGAGTGATTCTCTGAAATTGTTCACTTTTGGGATGACTGCTTTTTGTTATGATTTGCAGAACTTTTCAGAAGTTTCAGTGCCAGGTTGAATTCTAGGCACTGCTAGTATCTGACTAGAAGAGCCAAGTCTGCTTCGTAAATTATTGAGGGAGCAAATGAAAAAGACAAATGGGATGTGTGACCTTTCAGAAGTTGAGAGAATGGTACAAAGGCATACAGTATCTTTAAAGCTTGGAAGCTTAGAAGATTTGGGAATGGGTATGATTCTTGTTATAAGACCACCAGAAATTGTAAACAATTTGGAAAGGAGAACACTATCTTTTCTGTGTTGGCTTTCAAAATTGACATCAAAAAGAAATTTAATACACCCTTCTCAACCCTTAAGTCATAGGGGAGAACGTTGGTTTCTTAGATGTGATAGTACTTTAGGCCGTGACCCGACAAATGCGCGGACGTCAAAAGCGTGCCGACAAAACCGCGGCGCTAAAACCGCGATGTCAAAAGCGCGCCGACAAAAGCGCGCTGACAGAAGCGCGATGTAAGGGTTAGGGTTAGGTTTAGGGTTTGGTTTAGGGTTAGGGTTACAGCACGCTGTTGTCGGCGCGCTTCAGCGCTCATTCGTCGGCACAGTTTTGTCACCACGGTTTAGTCAGGCGCGCTTTTGTTATTCGCGCATTTGTGGTGGAACCACTTTAGGCAGCATTAGAGTATGTCCAATATTTTATAGAGCTGTCTAAATAAAACATGGTTCAGTTCCTTTTTCCTCCCTGCAAAAGAGCTCCCACCCTAAAACGCACAACAAAGAATACAACAGACAGAAGAATTGTAGGACATGGGTTTTCTCCATGAAAATAGTTACGTATTGACTAAAACACTGTTCTTTCTAACCTCACCTTCAGTGATTGTTGCAAAGATATTATTTCTTTGAAGCCATTTTCAGGGCTTTTGACAAGATGCAGGGTGCAAATGGCTACACAAGATACATATAAAACACTTCCAGTATATTCAACGTAATTTCTGCAGCCGTAAAAAGAACTTTCTTACCCACATCTCCCCCTAGCGTTGTGCCTTTTAACTGAGAACATAACATACACGGTACAGGGGTGCCTTTCTGTTGAAATACAATCTTGCCCGAATTCTTGGGAAAGAGGCTTTTATCTTCAGCGTACGCCACAGTCTGCAGCGGGCATTCAGTGTGTTTCTTTTTCAGGTGGAAGAGATAAGCGTGGAGGCCCCATTCTAACGTTTCCAGCTCGAAGCAATCATGACAGAATACGACAAGAGGATCTTAGGCGGCTGATTTCGTACCTTGCGTGTATCCCTAGGTAAGGGCATCTTTTGTGTATTATGGCTTGGAAGCTGTGTGTCACCACAGCAAAACAAAATCATTTAAAGGGGCCTATATTTTGAGGATATACGACCGGACAAATGTACTTTATTCTTTCATTCTGTCAATTTTGTATTCTATGTTGTACAATTTTTTGTAATTATGTAACTGCAAGGAGAGCTTGTCCTGGCAAGTAAATATCAGGGAGAAAATACTTTTGTCAAAATTAGGTTTAAGGTTTAGGTTTATTGGATTTATATGCCACCCTTCTCCCAAGGACTCAGGGCGGCGTACAACAGAAACACATAATACAAAAGTTAAAAAACAAATTAAATAGAATATCTCAAACAAACCCAATTAGAATTGACAATAACTTTTTTTTTAAAAAAAATTCGAATTAAAATTAACAATGATCAATAATTTATTTTGTTTTGTTCAGGCCAGGCTGGCTTGCTGGAAAAGCCAACTTTTTAGGGCGCGTCGGAAGGATCGGAGGTCAGGGATTATACGAAGCTCCGGGGGGCAGCTCATTCCAGAGGGAAGGTGCTCCCACAGAGAAGGCTCTCCCCCTGGGGGTTGCTAGCCGACACTGTCTGGCCGACGGCACCCCGAGGAGGCCAACTCTGTGGGATCGCACTGGACGGTGGGAGGCTACCGGTGGCAGTAGGTGGTCTCGCAGGTACCCTGGGCCTAAGGGGTATTGCTGTGATTTTACCCAAGCACTTCACTTAGGTATTTCACAAACACCAATAATGAAAAGCATCCTTCCCCTAACTTCTTAACTCTTAATAGATGAAGGCTTGAAGATCACCTTGTGATCCTCTAATTATTGGTTGCCGTGAAAACCCCTAGAAATGATATTAATTAAAGGTTGACTCAGTCTCCCATCCTTCTGAAGTGGGTAACATGAGGACCCAAATTGTTGGGGGTGATATTCTGACTCTGTAAACTGCTTAGAGAGGGCTGTAAAGTGGGGTTCCACCACAAAACCACGCTCGACTAAACCGCATCCGACTAAACCGCGTAGCTGACGTCATCAACAGGGCAACAACAGCGCGGAGACAGAAGCACGCTGTAAACCCTAAACCTAAAATTAACCCCTAAACCTAACCCCCCTAAACCTAACCCTTAACCTAACCCTAACCCTAAACCTAACCCTTAACCTAACCCTTAACCTAATCCTAACCCTTAACCTAACCCTAAACCTAACCCTAAACCTAACCCTTACCTTAAGTTGAATCGGCTTGCTTTCAAAGCGCTATTTAAAGCGCCCTTCTTTCTCCGCGCTGGCTGTTGTCGCCCTGTTGATGACGTCAGCGACGCGGTTTAATCGGGCGCGGCTTAGTCGAGCGCAGTTTTGACGGGTCACGTAAAGTGGTATATAAGTCTATTGTTATTAAGCATGATACTGCAAGGGTGATTCTCAGAAATTGTTCACTTTTGGGATGACTGCTTTTTGTTATGATTTGCAGAACGTTTCAAAAGTTTCAGTGCCAGGTTAAATTCTAGGCACTGCTAAGTATCTGATTAGAAGAGCCAAGTCTGCTTCGTAAATTATTGAGGGAGCAAATGGAAACGACAAACGGGATGTGTGCCAGGAAGTGAAGCCAGAGGAGAGTAGGACAGGCTTTTATACATAGCCAGAACATGGTTAAGATTGCCCGCCAATCTTAACCAACCTGGATAAAAATCTTAAGTTTTAAGAAAATTCTGGCTTGAGGCAATATTTCCACAGGTGAAACTCCTACTAGGTAGCTAGATGAAAATGTAAACAGAATTGGCAGGTGAATTGTCCATTTTACACCTGTAATAACAGCTTGCCTTTTTTAATTGTTGTTTTATTTCTTTTCTAGTGAAGAGGTGTGCAAGCGAGGTTTCACAGTCATTGTAGATATGCGCGGATCAAAATGGGACTCTATTAAGCCACTTTTGAAGATCCTACAGGAATCCTTTCCATGTTGCATTCACGTTGCACTGATAATCAAGCCAGATAACTTTTGGCAGAAACAGCGGACCAACTTTGGCAGCTCCAAGTTTGAATTTGAGGTAATGTATTGAAACCATGTGGGTTTTGTTTTTTACAGTGTTGGGTACCACCAGCCAAAGGAGAAACCTGCCTTTTGAGCCTCCTTTCCAGACATTTATATATTTAATACCTGCGTTTGTTTAAAAAGAAAACCTGCATTGCTGGACCATGGAAGGAAAGTACAGAGCAAGTTAGCTATATTTAGAGTAAAAAGTGTGTGGAAAAGATGCAGCATTGCTTCATCTTCTAAGCAGTCATTAAATACATACCTCCTTCTGCGATAGAAGAATCAACCAGAAAACACATAAATGGCGGTCATGACCCAACTTGGCTGGATGTATTTGCCTAATGAGGAACCATGCTGTTAAGTCGGCTATTCAAACATGGAAGAAGGTTAGCAGATTTAAGCAACTTGGTATAATCCTTCCTAACTCATATACTCTCATAACAGCCTTACAATCTTCTTAATTTATTACTCTAATTAATGCAGGCAGTGGGTCTTCTATCCCCAGTTCCGAAGCATCCTTTAGACAAGACAGTATATTTCCTTAGTTTCTGAAACTAGGTTTTAGGAAGTTATGCACACCAATAGGTGAAAGATTCACCATTCATAGGACCCAAAATAGCTACCGTATATACTCAAGTATAAGCCAAGTTTTTCAGCCCACGCCTCGGCTTATACTCGAGTCAGTGAAAAATTTGCCCGAAATGGAGGAGAAAAAGGGGTGGGGCCATGCCGCTGGGTGACGCTCGTGAATGGCCCGGCGCCCCTGTGAGTTTCCCCTCTGTGTCAGTTTGCCTCGCAGCGCGCACCGCACCATCCCCCCTCCTCACGTTCTAATGTAATGCAGGGCTGTCTTACGATTCCCCTTCCTCCCCCTCCTGCCGCTCTGCAACGATGTCCCACATCCTCCTTGTTATGGCAAGCAGCCACATAGCGATGTCCCAGAGCTAGTTTACTGTTTTTCTTTGAAATAAATATTCAAAAACATTATTGGTATCTATTTTTATTTTTGAAATTTACCGGTAGCTGCTGCATTTCCCACCCTAGGCTTATACTCGAGTCAATAACTTTTCCAGTTTTTTGTGGTAAAATTAGGTGCCTCGGCTTATATTCGGGCCGGCCTATACTCGAGTATATACGGTAGTTATCTCTTAGGTCTAGTAATAGGCTGCAACTTTTGGCTAGTATCCAACCAACCAGCATTGTCTATTTTGGAACTAATTCCCATCATTCACATCCATGCTTCCTATCCCCTTGCTACCCCCTGAGGAGTGCAGAGTCTACTCCACCGGTATCTTGAAAAACTAATCTAACGAGAAGTGCAGGAATGCAGACCCTGAACCTATCAAGCTCCTTCCTGCTTCTATTAGGATTTTATTTAAAAGCCATCTGAAGGCAGACTGTATCAGAATATAAAAAAAAGTAAGTTCCTTATAGTCTCAATATATGGTTGCATTTTTGTTATTTTCCAGGCTCATCCTGTACTAGAATCAGTGGCACTTAAGTATTGGCTTGGTGTTAGGAATCAAATCTTCTGATTGATTGATTTGATTTGATTTGATTGATTTCATTTCATTTTCATTTTCCCTTTATTTGTATGCCGCCCTTTTCCCTGGGGGGACTCAGGGCGGCTCACAGTTCACAAAAGGGGGGGGGGGAGGACAAACAATTTCTAACATAAAGACAATACATCATTATTAAAAACACAACAGTCACACAATTCGAGTGCGGTTAGAATCTTAACCCCAGGCCAACCGGGACAGCCAGATCTTTAGGGCGGCGCGGAAGGACTGGAGGGTGGTGAGGGTCCGAATCTCCACGGGGAGATTTATTACATTTATATGCTGCCCTTTTCCCCGAAGGGGACTCAGGGCGGCTCACAACTCAATCAGGGAAGGAGGTACAGACAGGGGGATAAAAAAGACGAGACATAACAATACAAAATTTAAAAACACACAACAACCATACCATTCGAGAAGGGGGGCAAAAACTCTTTAGCCCCAGCCCTGTCGGAACAGCCAGGTTTTAAGGGCTTTGCGGAAGGCCTGGAGGGTGCTGAGGGTCCGAATCTCCACGGGGAGTTCGTTCCAGAGGGTCGGAGCAGCCACAGAGAAGGTTCTCCTCCGGGTAGTCGCCAGTCAGCATTGGCCGGCGGATGGAATTCGGAGGAGGCCTAATCTGTGGGATCTGATCGGTCTATTGGATGCCAAATGATGAGTCTCTAGGACTTTGGTCAGGAGACAGTAATCTTGTCCCGCTGCATATTGCGGAATGCTTTGGGGGATGGAATAGTGCAGAATATCTCAGGCATTGCTGCTACTGATAGATGGGCCTTTTTTTAATGGGCCTGGTGAAATGAGCTTGTAGTAGGGATAACCAGTTTCTGCAGAAGAAATATTTCACAGCAAGCAGACTAACAAGTAGCAGTTAGTAACATGTAGTCTCTGAATATGTTTCCCCGTTATTAGAATATATGTTTTATATTGAATATATGAATATGCTTTCCCAGGATTAGAAATATAAGAAGCAAGAGTGGTGCTTGTGACAGCCCAGCCAATGCCTTCCTCCACACTACATTGAATATTCTTACTGTGCAGAGATTTTGGCTGCATTGGCATCTCCTCCTCATTTATACCATGTCAGCAAAGCAGAGTGGCTCATATCCACTCTCTCAGAGAGGGTGGGACAGGCATCAACCACAAGGGATACGCCAGGGGTCGGCAAACTTAAACACTCAAAGAGCCATTTGGACGACCTGTTTCCCACAGAAAAGAAAACACTGGGAGCCACAAAGGTCCTAGGCGGAAGCTCCCTGTTCAATTCTGGAGCTGACCGGAAGTTCAGTTCCCCCCCACCATAGAGTCTCTTCCTAGCGCGGCGTACTTTTTCCTCTACCTGTCATAACCGAAAGCCCTATCAATTGTGGAGACCACTGGAAAACCCTCCCCTTGCCATAGAGTCTTCTCCTGGCGGCGCACTGTGCTTCTCTCCCCCCCCCCCAAACCGGAGGCTCCTCTCAAAATTGTGGCACCGACCGGTGATGGAGCCGCAGCAGAGGGAGGAAAGAGCCACATGCGGCTCCAGAGCCGCAGTCTGCTGGCCCTTGGGGTAGGCAGTCCACAAGTAAGCCGCTCCCTGCCATGCAGGGCTTCAAAGATGAAAGCTAGCATCTTGAATTGCACCTAGATGCCTACAAGGGAGCCAGAGCTCTCCTTTGCTACTTGTTTGAGGATGGCGTGTGGTGGGAACTGTTGTTTGGGCCTAGAGTTTTGAAGCAGAATATCTCTAAAGTCCTTACCTATCGGTAAGATGCTCCAGACGAGAAGAAGCACTTAGCTTTTGGGGAGGAAAACAAGGGGGAAAAACCTGCCTCTGCTTCCCAGCAATTTGCCTCCTTGCAGCAAACAGAAACAGCCTGGTCAGCTTCAGCACAGCCTGATTTAGCACAAGCAGCTGATTGGTGTTTGGATCTGACTCCTGGAATATCACCTGTCAGCTGTTTCAGGATGCGGAGATCGCCACCACCCACCACCGCTGTCGTCACCCATCTCCGCCTATCACTGCCACCTGGAACGGACTGAAAATGGGGTGCGTGGAGGCGGCAATAGGCCGTAGCAGCAATGGATGGTGGCGATCCCCGCAGCCTGGAACAGCTGATAAGCGGTATTCCGGGAGACAGATCCAACCACCAATCAGCTGCTTGTGCTAAATCCGGCTGTGCTGAAGCTGACCAGGCTGTGTTGCTGTTTGCTGCAAGGAGGCAAATAGCTGGGAGGCAGAGGCCAAAAGGGGGGGGGGGGGGGCTGGCGGGTGGACGGGGCTTCGGCAACATATGCTCTATAAGATGCAAAGACATTTCCGCTCACTTTTGCGGGAGAGAAGTGCATCTTATACATCGAAAGATACAGTATATATTGATAGGCTGCTGGTTTGCACCATCATCATTTTGTGTGCTCTGAAGAGTCAGAGAGAAAGAAAGATAAACTTTACACACCCCTTGCCTTTTGGGGGGGGGCTTATATAATGGTTATAAAATGCTGAGCCAGATTATATCATGTGCTCTGTTGTGAATACACACAGATGCTTCTCTACAAGTTGTAATGCTTCCCTGTGCACATTTGTGCATTAGATAAAGGCCATGCCAAGGGAGAAGGGCCAATTGGCATATTCAATATTGGAAGTAGAGTTTCTTGGCATAGCCTTATTCCCTGCTTTTGTGATCACTCCAGCTTGGATTAATTTATTTCTTGGGCTTTTGCAACAAGAATAGTGAAATTTGTAAATCTGAATTGGAGACACCTCAGATTATTTTATTTTGTACCTTGCTATATTAGCCTTCTTTGCATGGAATTAAAAATCCAAATTTTGGCTTCAAATTCTGAACTTTTAGGTGAACATTGAAATGAGGTTTCCTAGTTCATGTAATTAATTGCATGATACAAGCTGTGGGGGAACAACTACAAAATATATAAACCCAGTAGGAGTGTTGGTTCTGGTATAGTGTTAAAATTCACCAGAAGAGGAAGTTACCAGCGAACCATCTTGGATTTTAAGATCAACACAAGAGGGAGCCTTGTCTCATCCATGAAATTAATAAGATTATGCGTCAGGATTCTGCCCACTGTGGTCTCAGTTCTCCCTCTCGAGAGGGAACTGTCAGGGTCCATCCATAGTTTTTCAGGAAGCAAAATTAAATATTTATAATTTAAGAAGACGTTGTAATCTTGACTACTGGGAATTGTAGTTGACTCCACATATGAGTTTAGTACTTTGCATTAATTTGTGTTAGTTTCAAAGGGGGAATGTTTTTATCACCATCGCCATCATCATTAGATTTTATGCCACTATATATATATATACATACATACATACATACATGTGTTCTGACCCCCTCCTCCATCCAGTAACGAATGCCGAGACAAGCTTAACTGGAATGTACTTTAATAGCAAGACACCAAAACATCGGTGGCTGAAAGCCAAGCAGAACAAACAGATAAGGACCTTGGCAGCAACTCAGACAAACTCAGGCAGCAATAAACACAGATAAGGCTTGGCAGCAATCCAGCCTGCCAAGCGCCCAGTACTGTCCTCCGACATTCAATCCTGTGTTGACTTCTGCAAAGAGGGCCATGTGCACAAGTAGCTTTTTTTATAGTCTGGAGAGGAGCCTAATGACCACCAGCTGAGTACAATCACCTCCTGTAATTGTGTAATTGTTCCTGATGCCTAGTAGCTCTTCGATGGCGTGCATCCAGGAACAACTCACTACTGGCCTCTGGAAGGCCAAAAATCAGCTGGCTGGCACACGCATGCGCGCTGGAGCTGATGGCTCACGTGCCGGCAGACATGGCTCTGTGTGCCACCAATGGCATGCGTGCCGTAAGTTCTCCATCATGGGCCTAAGAGATCACTTGATTAAAAAAAAATTACATTAGGCTTGACGAGGGGTGTTAGATTTTAAAGTAATATGATTGCACATTTATACTGTCTTCTCTTATTTTTTCTTTAAAACTAAGACATGTTAAGTATATTGATATGGAAGCATAAATACCATCAACACAGAATGAAGTTTGCTCCGAAGCTGAAAGTGAATGAGAGGAAGAGTGGGAAAGGAGAGGAGAAAGATAGGAAGAGAGGGATAGGAGAGAGGGTAAGGGGGGAAGATGAGGAGGATAAGGAGGAGTGGAATGAAGAGAGAGGAGAAGGAGAAAGGAAGGGGAAGTATAGTAGAAAAGGATGATGGAGGGAAGAAATGAGGTAGGGAGGGGGAGGAGAGAGGCGGAAGAAAATGTTGGATAAGGTATAAATATGGTGTATGGAGAGCAGAAGAGCCAATAACTGGTTTTTATCTTTTTTAGGTTTTTTTTTCCTGGGAGTTGATGGCAAGATGAACTGATGTAATTATTAATTAATACAATATGATATTGGCTAGTATACATGTGATTTATATGTTATGAAAATGGAAAATAAAAAGTATTTTATAAAAAGAAAAAATAGACCATGTCACATAGCTAACAATTTAATCCTTGCTTTTCAGACAAACATGGTGTCTCTTGAAGGCCTTACCAAAGTTGTCGATCCTTCTCAGTTAACTCACGAATTTGATGGCTGTTTGGAATATAACCATGAAGAATGGATAGAAATCAGGGTTGCCTTTGAGGATTATATCAGCAATGCCACTCATATGCTCTCTCGGCTGGAGGAGCTGCAGGATATATTGGCCAAAAAGGATTTGCCTCAGGACTTAGAGGCAGCCCGGAGTATGATAGAAGAGCATTCGCAATTGAAGAAAAAAGTCATCAAAGCTCCCATTGAGGACCTGGACTTGGAAGGGCAGAAGCTACTGCAGAGGATACAGAGCAGCGAGACTTTCCCCAAAAAGAACTCTGGCTCTGGAAACGCGGATCTGCAGAACCTCTTGCCGAAAGTGTCGACCATGCTGGACCGGCTGCACTCAACACGACAGCATCTGCATCAGATGTGGCACGTACGGAAATTGAAACTAGACCAATGCTTTCAGCTCAGACTTTTTGAACAGGATGCAGAGAAGGTAAATGTAAAATTTTATGAGCTGAGTTTAGGTGATTGGGCCACGTGGCACGACAAAACCGCGGTCCGCTAAAGCGCGCCCGATTAAAGCGCGTACCTGACGTCATCAGCAGTGCGACAAATACGACCGCGGAGAAAAAAGGGCGCTTTAAAAAGCGCTTTTAAAGCAAGCCAATTCATGTTAAGGTAAGGGTTAGGGTTAGGGTTAGGTTAAGCGTTAGGTTAAGCGTTAGGGTTAGGTTTAGGGTTAGGTTAAGGGTTAGCGTTAGGTTTAGCGTTAGGTTAAGAGTTAGGTTTAGGGTTAGGTTAAGGGTTAGGTTAAGGGTTAGGTTAAGGGTTAGCGTTAGGTTTAGCGTTAGATTAAGCGTTAGGGTTAGGTTTAGGGTTAGGTTAAGGGTTAGGTTTAGGGTTAGGTTAAGGGTTAGGTTAAGGGTTAGGTTTAGGGTTAGCGTTAGGTTAAGGGTTAGGTTAAGGGTTAGGTTAAGGGTTAGGTTTCAGGGGGTTAGGTTTAGGTTTACACGTTAATTTTAGCTTTACCGCTCACAGCGTGCTTTTTTCGTCGCGCTGTGATGACGTCAGGTACGCAGTTTCGTCGAGCGCGCTTTAGTTGACCGCGGTTTTGTGGTGGAACCATTGGGCCATACATATTTTTCGATTTATTTTCAATTTATTAGGATTTGTATGGTGCCCACTCTCGAGAGACTCAGGGTGTCTTACAGATAAAAACGGGGAGGGGGGGGACATATAAAAATTAAAAAGAACAGACATTAAAATTACACAACATTCATGTAGCTTAGGATGGGGCTGGATAAATCAACAGCCCCAGGCCTGCCGGAACAGCCAGGTCTTAACTGCTTTGCGGAAGGCCGGAAGGGTAGTAAGGGTCCGGATCTCCACGGGGAGATCGTTCCGTAGGGCCGGAGCAGCTACAGAGAAGGCCCTCCCCCGGGGAGTCGCCAGCCGACATTGACCGGCAGATGGAATCCGGAGGAGGCCTAATCTGTGTGATTTTACTGGTCTCTGGGAGGTAAATGGCAGGAGGCGGTCTCTCAGGTAGCCAGGTCCTATACCATGTAGGGCTTTAAAAGTAACGACTAGCACCTTGAAACGTGTCCGGAGACCAATGGGAAGCCAGTGCAGCTCGCGGAGGATAGGTGTAACGTGGGTGTACCTAGGTACCCCCACTATCACTCATGCGGCTGCATTCTGGACCAACTGAAGTATTAAGCAACGTTGGTTCTGTGGAATGCACCCTGCATTTTCCCCCTTTTGAAACGTAGGTTTTTATGATTCATCTGTTCTCCTGGCTATTCAGGCATAGGAAGTATGTGATGATTAATGCTTCAGGAAGAAGAGGTGGCTTTCCTAGCAAATTATGATATGGCAGAGGCCCCATTAAGTTATTAAACTTGATCTGAAGCAGCCCTTTCCAGGCTGATGCCCACCAGATATGTGGGATCCTTTTAGTACAACCGGATACCAATTTAAGGAAGGCAAGTTGTAAATTATGATATACACACAGACTGAGAAAGCCATACATAAACGCATACATACTTAAAGAAAAAGAGGTAAGTGTAATTTTGGCCTCTAATTTTCAGATTCCTTAATTTTTCTTTTTTTATAATCTGGCAGTTTTTTTAATTAAATGTTTGTTTATTTTTATCCTTCCCTTTTTTATTATTATACACCCTTGATTGATGGTAATTCGGATACCAATCCTTTGCACAATTCAGAATAAATCACGCTTCAAGAACTTGCTATATCTAAAAAACAAGACTTAGGAAAAAGCATGATACTGGAGTAATATTTATTTTTATTGTTCTTATAAATCACTTTAACCGAGGTAATTTGATGATTTAGGCAAATTAATTGAAATGCTGGGATTTGAGTGAGATATCTTATTACCCATACACATATGTACATGCTGTTCTCAGCCAAGGTTGGTTTCAAGCTTGGTTTGCAATTAGGAACCAACACAGAGCAAACAGCCCAATGAAATCATAATCAGTTCACTACTATTAATGTAGCCTGTTCCTTTTTTGGGGGATTCCTGACTTTTTTTTTTCCTGGGCTGAAAATCAACATCTCTAAAGTTCTTTCTTCCACAGGGGGCTTTTCCAGGAGACCCAGCAAGCTTCTAACCATACATTTTATCAACAGCTAAAATATTACAAAACTCTCAAGACAGTTATACACCATTCCCTTCTGTTGAAATAGCTTTTTGAAGCTTCTATATAAGTAGAAGTTAAATAAAGGACATAGGCTGCATAGCCATACCATCTTATTTTAATTTCAGTCTTCAAATAGCAATAGCACTTATATACCACTTCATAGTGCTTTACAGCACTCTCTAAGCCGTTTACAAATGTCAACATATTGCCCCCAACCGTGGCACGATAAAACCGCGCTCGACTAAGCTGCGCCCGATTAAACCGCGTCGCTGACGTCATCAACAGGGCGACAACAACGAGCGCGGAGAAAGAAGGGCGCTTTAAATAGCGCTTTGAAAGCAAGCCGATTCAACTGAAGGTAAGGGTTAGGTTTAGGGTTAGGTTAAGGGTTAGGGTTAGGTTTAGGGTTAGGTTAAGGGTTAGGTTTAGGGTTAGGTTAAGGGTTAGGGTTAGGTTTAGGGGGGGTT
Organism: Thamnophis elegans; assembly: GCF_009769535.1. Classification (NCBI taxonomy): domain Eukaryota; kingdom Metazoa; phylum Chordata; class Lepidosauria; order Squamata; family Natricidae; genus Thamnophis; species Thamnophis elegans. Next base: position 80,881,475 of record NC_045546.1, read on the forward strand.
AGGTTTAGGGGTTAATTTTAGGTTTAGCGTTTACAGCATGCTTCTGTCTCCGTGCTGTTGTCGCCCTGTTGATGACGTCAGCTACGCGGTTTCGTTGAGCGTGGTTTAGTCGAACGCGGTTTTGTGGTGGAACCGCCCCCAACAATCTGGGTCTTCATTTTACTGATCTTAGAAGGATTAAAAAGCTGAATCAATCTTGAGCTGGAGAGATTTGAACTGAACCTGCAGCTAGCAGTCAGCTGAAGCAGCCTGCAGTACCGCACTCTAACCACTGTGCCACCTCAATTCTTGAGAAATAGAGTCTGTCTCATAGCATTAGCTAATAATGGGAAAAGGGGGGGAATTGGAGGAAACGTAGCAACTAAGGCTATGAAAAACACGGAACCTTTTTTTAATGTGAAGTATCCAGCTTTTAAGTGCAAAATGCTTTGCTTGGAATGGGAAACAACCATTCCAAGTAATTCGAGACACCTATGAGCATGGACTATCTGATGTGAGCTAGGAACACTTCCAGAGTGCTGGAAACCAGCTGTTTCACACACAAAAAAAGGTTCCTCGTACTTGAAACGTAAATAAAATAAATAAGAAATAGGAAGTTCTGAATTTGGAAACAGTTTGATTTGGAATGTAGTGCATACCCCTGTTTTTAGCCAGGCTTTAAAATATTCCATTTTTTTGGATTTCATTTTTATAGATATTCAAAAAATATATATGGTGCTTTCTGTTTAGAGGGTTGAATAGCTGAGAAGATCTGGATAGATTTTATCTAATTTATATCCTAACACGGGGGACAGATTTCCTGCATTGATCCAGCATCCCATACATACAGGAAATGTTCCCCAAAATTTAAGATTCAGCAGGGGCTGGAAAGAAGCATCTGGAAATATACGATTGATTCATCCTTTTTTCCAGTGACAACAGGAGATGATAAACATGAGTTGGAATAAATTCTAACCTCATTTTCCTTCTGTAGCTGGATACCCTGGAGAATTAAACAAGTGAAAAGAATGTTGTTAGAACGCAACATACATTTGGGGGTTTTATTCTAAGCAGAAACATGTGAATATGGTTGTATTTACATTTCAGGTTTGCTATGTCTGATTATCATTATTATAATGAAGTAGACTGGTCTATGAATGTTTATTCCATAAGACATTCTGTATTTGGTGCTTTTAGAGAAGCTGTAGCTCAGATTGAACTGTTTTTGATTACAACAAGAGTTTTAACTTACTGTACATTTGAATCAATATTTGTATCTGCTGGGATTTCCTGCTTAATCTTTCCTATTAAAGTAAAGGCATCTGGGCAGCTGGCCTTATTATACACATTCAAACTCAGAGCTGTTTCGGGCATCTTGGTTTTACAGAAGTTTTCTTGATTACTTTGCTTATATCTAGGGAGATGATAAGACAGACAAATTGGACTCCAGTACATTGCATTGGAGAGTATTTGTGTTTGTTTATTGTAGCAGCAGAGATAACACATGGGCTTGTATCAGGGGTGGGTTGCTAATCCCGTTCCAACCGGTTCGGTTGGAACGGGGCCGGCGGCGTCCTCGTGCACGCACGCAGTTCACGCATGCGTCTTAGCGCCTGCGCGATGCTCCAGCTGCTCGCGGAGAATCGCGGAGGCGCTGTATGTGCCATGCACCTGCGTGGAAGCACAGAAGCCTTCAAAGACCAGTAAGGAGGGCGGGCGGGTAGGCCCCTTCGCCGTTCCCGGAAGTTACTTACTTCCGGGTTTGCTGACCAACCGGTTCGTGGGGACCGCCGCGAACCGGTTGAAACCCATCCCTGGCTTGTATCAAAGCTTTAAAAGATTATAAAGCGGAGACCCACCCAAGATATTATTATTTGGATATTTTATAGGACTCTCTTAAATTACACCTATACCTCCTATACATCTTAACTAAATAGCTGCTAAGAAAACAAACAAGCATTCATTAGCTAATGAATAAGTGTACTTTAAAAAAAAATGAGTTGTAGTTAGATGGTTAAACTCTCCTTCCCCAAATTCCAAATAACCATGTCAAAACTTCACAGTGATTGATATTCTCACTTCTAAGATCTCAAGTATAGCATGAAGTAAATTAAATTGATGAGCACTTCTGCCACCAGGGCGTGGCACCATCAGTCCTTTTATCTCCAGAAGATGACACTAACGAGCCCCAGCTGCATTGTTATTCCTGCATCCCGAGTCAACTCACAGCAAGCTTCTGCTGAGTTACAACAGTGAACTTAGTTAAGAATACACAGTTGATATTCAGCTTTACCTCACTTTTCCACCTAAAAGGTGCATCAATCAATACCTCAAATCAGTGGATCAACACAGCAATGAAGACCAATGAATGACATTCTCTCCCCAGAAGAATGGGTTCCACCACAAAACCGCGGCCGACAAAATCGTGGTCGACGAAAGCGCGCATTTGACGTCATCACAGCGCGACGAAAACATCACGCTGTGATCGAAAAATGTAAAAATAAAGCGAAAACCTTACCCTAACTCCCCCAAACCTAACCCTAAACCTAAACCTAACCCTTAACCTAACCCTAAATCTAACCCTAAACGTAACCCTTAACCTAACGCTAAACCTAACGCTAACCCTTAACCTAACGCTAAACGTAACCCTAACGCTCTAAACCTAACCCTAACCCTTAACCTAAACCTAAACCTAACCCTTACCTTTATGTGAATCGGCTTGCTTTAATTTTATTTCAATTTTTAATTTTTTTCGTGATGTGATGTGATGACGTCAAATGTGCGCTTTCATCGATCGCGCTTTTGTGGACCGCGGTTTTGACGGGTCACGGAAGAATGAGGTGTGCTTGGTGAATGGCACATCTGCTCACATGGACCACATTTGGTCGGTTCTGAAAAAGATTGTGCTATTCTTAAAATAGTGAACTGAGGGTATTTCTAGATCTGGCACTAGTGTCATAGATGGCTTTGATGGCGTGCAGTCTACTTAGGGTGAAGTACCAGTTTGGGTCCTTTCCAAACAGGAATATCTTGACATCGGCTATCAGCGCTGGCAACTTATGCCCGGGGTTAATTTTGAACATAGTTCAAAAACTTTGAACTGTCAGAAATAGAGCTGAAATTGGAGCTGATTGATACGATCACATTGGTTGATAATACTCTTCAATTTGTTAGTGCTTGTTGGTATGCTGCCACGTCCTTATGAATGAAATTTCCTATTTTCATTCAATAGTCACCTTTTCAGTTTATTCATTTGTTGAAATCTTATCTAATCCCTTGGAGGGAGCCGGGATCAGCCAAAACACATTTTGGAGAGCATACAATAATATTGTATATTGTAGAATATACAAGCATATTTTCATCCAAACAATATAGAATATAAGGCACAGGTTGATTATTCCATCTTGCTTCATTGGTACATCGATTTTTTTCAGTGGGTGTTTCAACAAATTTTGCATTTGACAGACGTAGTGTTCCTTATACTTATTTCATCTTTTCAAAAGGAGTCATGGCATGTCTCACTGTCTTTTATCAATTTCTTTTTGCCTAGCTAGCCATTTATCTTTGGGTTAGTATTTAAGGTATATTGAGAAACTAAAAGAGCCAATTTTAAGACTTGTGGACTTCAACTCCCAGAATTCCTCAGCTAGCATAGCTGGCGGTGGAGGGGGGATTCTGGGAGTTGAAGTCCACAAGTCTTAAAGCTGCCAAGGTTGGAGACTCCTGATTTATATGATAATAGGCAAATGTTTTAAGCCTCTGACCACTTCTTTGCTGAACGTTTAATTTTTGCTTTCTTTAGATGTTTGACTGGATCACACACAATAAAGGCCTGTTTTTGAACAGCTACACAGAAATTGGAGCCAGCCACCCTCATGCTATGGAACTCCAGACCCAACACAACCATTTTGCTATGAACTGTATGGTAAGAATTTTGCAAGAGCACTTCATCTTTTTTGATACACCTTGTTCTTTTTAATACCGAAGAATACACAGCCTTGGTTTCTGATCCCCACTGAAAGCAGGGTAATGGGAAGCCTGGGGGAGAATCTAGTGTAAATAAATAGGAGAGAAGAGAGATTGAGAAGAACGTAGTTTGCTTGTTTAGGTAACACACAAATGTAAAGAAGAATTTAATGGAAGAATTTTTGTTTGTGTGTGTGTACTTTAGATACATGTACATATATATCTAAATGTTCTGACACCCCTCTTCCCACACCAACACACTCCAAGTCAAAGATACTTTCCAGAATTTATTAACAGACAGACAGGTCCTTGGCAGCAAACCGGCATAGATAAGCCGTGGCAGCAATCCAGCCTGCCAAGCTCACAATTCTGTTCTCCAACATTAGTTCCTGCGTCGACTTCTGCAAGAGGGGCGTGTGCACAAGCAGTCCTTATTATAGTCTGGAGAGGAGCCTAATGACCACCAGCTGAGCGCAATTACCTCCTGCACTTGCGCAACTGTTCCTGACGCCTATTAGCTCTTCGGTGCCGGGCATCCAGGAACAACTCACTGTTGGTGTCCGGATCCCTCTCCCTTGTATCCTCCCCCTGGTCCAGGCTCAGGCGCCTCCTGGTGGCCAACCAGCCTCTCTGCGCCCTGCTCAGAGTCAGAACCCTGCCCAGGGTCCTCCACATCCTCCAGAGCCGACTCATAGGGCCCCTCGCTGTCGGAGTCTGGTGGCAGCTCCAACGGCTCCTGCTGGGCCACAACATCTAAATATATAAAACTTCTAGACACTGCTGTCCCAAAAAATTGAGATAATATTTAAAAGTACTGCGCAGTGTGCGGGTGTCCGTCTTGTCTTTTCTGTCACAAACACACACACAGAGTCAGATGCTATACAGTTTTGAAGGGAATAGGTAACTCGTAGAATTCCCAAAGGAAAAAATAAAATACTTTTCAAGCTTGATGACTGCATGGACCTAGCATTTAATTGACAGTTCTTAAAAGGGGTTTTGAAATGGAAATGCATTAATAAAACAAACGCTTGGATTTATTCAACTTTTAAGTCGTGCTTCGTTTCTCCTGGGCACAACTTTCCCTGGGATCTACAGTTTGGATGTGACCTGTTTTGACAGCAGTTTTGAACTTCTGCAGTTTTGGAAGGGACTTATTTTGACAGCAGTTTTGAACTTCTTTAGGGCTACTTATCAAGAGGTCTGTTTGGGTTTTCCTTAATTAAAATAGAAGTGAATTTATGTAGCTCAGGGTTGAATTGTGGATTCCTTGGTGCTCCCTTGAGCTTTGTTTTTTTGCTTGCAGATGATTCATTACCTAATTAAGTAACATCATCAGAACAGGGGTGGGTTGCTAATCCCGTTCTAACCGGTTCGGTTGGAACGGGGCCGGCGGCGTCCTCATGCACGCGCGCAGTTCACGCATGCGTCTTAGCGCCTGCGCGATGCTCCAGCTGCTCGCGGAGACTCGCGCAGGCGCTGTACGTGCCATCCAGCTGCTCGTGGAGAATCGCGCAGGCGCTGTATGTGCCATGCGCCTGCGTGGAAGCGCAGAAGCCTTCAAAGACCGGTAAGGAGCACGGACAGGCGGGTGGGCCCTTCGCCGTTCCCGGAAGTTACTTACTTCCGGGTTCGCCGAGCAACCGGTTCGCGGGGACCGCTGCAAACCGGTTGAAACCCACCCCTGCATCAGAACTTCTTTTCTAAGAAGAAAACATGAAAGTTTAGCCTTTAGTAGAATGTTATGTTTTCCTTAATGTTTTATTCACATGAAGCCGTATTTAAATTTAGATTGATCATTACTAATCCAGGCAGTTTACAATATGCCACTCGTGAAAGGGAGCCTTCAAAAATGGTTAAATCTTTTCTTCGAGAAAAGTAGAAACTTAACCTAAATTAAGATTTGTTTAATACTGACATACTAACAGATGTATCAGTCACATCTGTCCCAGCAGACAACACAACCTGTAGTGTTCCTTTTCTGGAACAAAATTTGTTTCTCTGTTCCTGTTCATTTACGAACAGCTCTTCCTTATTTATGGAGAGCAGGGTCATGTTACTGAAGCAGGCACCTATAGGCTGAATAAACAAATCAAGAATGAAAATCCCTTTCAAAACTGTAGTTCTTTCAGGATGACCATTCCCACTTTGTAGAAAGCAGAACTTTATACTTAAATTTAAAAAAAATGTTTTTTCCATTGACACACTTCTGTATTTTTCTCTTAGCATTGGAAAGATGTGTGCTTAATCAGATTATAGAATGATGAGCTTCATTTTGTGGTACCGTGAAAATGAAATCTGTCATCCAATTCGAAAGCAAATGAGGTCAGGTCAAAAATATACTTGAACTGGAAAGCCAGTGTCTAAAATTCAGTTCTTTTCTTGAAGTCTCTCCCCACCCAGACCAGAAATTCAGATTTTTTCCCCCTAAAATTATCCTGTAATCAATTAAGCAGCTTTTATGCATCTTAAACAACTTCGAAGGAACATTTTAAACAAAATGTCCATTATTGACATCAGTTGTTTAACATCAGTTCAAAAGTGCAGTATATTCAGGGTTTGCCTTCCCCTTAATTTGCTCTGGCTAATCTCAAATTATGGCTCAGTTTTTCTATTGCTCCTTAAAAGTAAGTGGCGATGAGTTGGAAATGGCATTGGCACAAAAAAATTGGCATTGGTCTTTGCTTTTCCAGAATCAAGTAGAGAGTCCTAAAACTTAGGGACAAGTTTAATGATGTTTTCTTACGATTTAAGGATCAGCGCCATATGTACAATGTTGGCTGCCTAGTCATTTAAAATAAAAGATAAGAAGCTGTATCACATCAGATAATTGCAATAACTTTCTGTATTTCAGTTAGACCAGTGTGTCTCAGAGTTTCCCAATCTTTTAGCCTAATGAGTAATGTTATAATCTGAAAATATGTGCAAGTTCACTTTCCATGTGGCCTTTGGGAAGGGAAAGCTCACCCTTTCACAAAATAAATTCTCAGAAGTTACAAAGCACCACTTTATCAGAATGCTACATCTTGTCCTCCTCCAGCAAAATGTTCTTTCTCGGAAAGTACGGTGGTATATTATATTGCGTTATAGAGGTAAACTTACTGCATTTTAGCATGTTGTTATAAGCCAGTGTAAGTTGAGATGATTTGATAATCAAGATAAAAACAAAATAAACCTGGAGAAGCTTTACTTTGGCAGCATGTAATATAAAAATTCTGAGGAACAGAACATTTGTCAGATACCCAAGGAGTTATCAGAAATATTGGGTGTTAGGCAGCGGGTGGCTGTTCGGAGTCCAGGATGTCATGTTTTACAATTGCAATTTAAATTTTAGAATTTTGCATATCTAATTCAATGTAATCATACCGTTTATTTAGACACAAAATATAGTAAAGGTGAAGAGAGTGAAAGAGGAAGTGCTGGCTCGTATCAAAGGATAATATACTATATTTTTCTTATGATTTCCTTTCTGCTTGGCACTAAATAGTTTCTTGCCCATTTTATTTCAGCCTGCAACCAGAGCTGTCATTTAATGCTTTCTTATGCATGTAAAAAAAAATCATGATTTCAATTTTCCCCATAGGGGAGTATTTTTGATATGGTTGTTCCTAGTATTATGCATTTGGTACCAAAGCTTTCACCAACAATGTTTCCTTGGTTTTTTTTTAACAAATATGGTTTATATTGATTAAGCTCTGTGTTCTTTGTATTCCCCGTCTTGTTTATTTTGCTTATAGTAAAGTATGTATGTATGTACGTACGTACGTACGTACGTATATATTTAGTGTCACAACCCCTGGTATGCCCAAATATTGGAGGAAGCATACTGCTTCCTTTCTCTGTCTATCGGCTCGTCACAAGAGACCATCACAACAGAAAGCCATTATTTTTACTGTTGCCTTTGTTACATTTGTGTTGCATTTGTGCTGATAAATACAGCACAGGTTCAAATCCCAGTAAGGGTATGGCTAGCTGATGAGAGCTAAATAGCTTGAAATAGATCTATACTATCTCCCTTTATTTATTTATCAGCACAAATGCAACACACACACAGAGACACCTATCTATCTATCATCTATCTATCTATCTATCTATCTATCTATCTATCTATCTATCTATCTATCTATCTATCTATCTATCTATCTATCTATCTATCTCAGGGATAAGGTACTGAAGGCCCTGTAGATATTGAGTCAGAGCTTGCAAAGAAGTCTAGCTTTAGAATAGTGTTTACAGAAACGCAATATTCTACATTTTCAATTCAACATACTGAAAGTGTACTTTTTTGCCCCCTAAATAATAACCGGAGAATTTCTCTTCATGCAGACCTCTGACGCTTACACAAGGTGCCTACTGTAAGAATACTAGCAGAAAGCTTTTCATCTTGGCTGATGCTAGTTTTTAAGTCAAACCATCAAGTTTAATCTCCTTAGTAATCTTTTCCGTCTCCTTTTTTTTTTTTTAAATAGAATGTGTATGTGAACATCAATCGCATAATGTCGGTAGCCAATCGTTTGGTGGAGTCCGGTCACTATGCTTCGCAACAAATCAAGCAGATTGCCAACCAGTTGGAACAGGAATGGAAGGCATTTGCTGCGGCCTTGGATGAACGCAGCACCTTGCTGGATATGTCGGCTATTTTCCATCAGAAGTCTGAACAGGTCAGTCATTCCGCAAGACCAAAGGGTGTCTGTTGGTTTTCTTTTTAATCTTATAATTGGCTTAGGACAAGAGTAGACAATTCTGAAATTCTGATGAACCATAGAGCACGGATATCAAACTTGTGGTGTCACATTGCTGCAGAGGTGGGTTCCTACCAGTTCGCACCTTATTTGGTAGAACCAGTTCGTCAAATCTACCGAACCGGTTAGAAGAGGTTCCACCAGTGGACCCGGAAAGCAGGCCACACCTACAGAAGAGGTTCCAAAATTTTTTGAAACCCACCACTGGTCCTTGGATATGATTATTCTACACTATCATGCTCCTATTTATAAAACTCAGTGCCTCTGTGAAAGGTAAGGATGACTACTGCGTTTGTGGTGCAATCAGAACATTGCGTGTGTTGAAGTTGTTTTAACGCAAACCAAAGATGCCTTTTAAAAAACAAGTTTACATCATATTTGGAACCAGCTCCCCCCCCCCCCCCGAAATCCAGACCATACCCCCTCTGATGGCCTTCAGGAAAGCCGTAAAAACTTGGCTGTTCCGGCAGGCCTGGGGCTGTTGACCTCACTGTTGAGGTCGGGCCCCGACTAGAATGACTTTATGAGGGGTGACTGTTGTTTTAAATTGTATTGTTTTTATGTTTTTTATGTTTTCTTTGTAAACCGCCCGGAGTCCTTTGGGATTGGGCGGCATATAAAAGCTTTAAATAAATAAATAAATAAATAAATAAATAAATAAATATATATATAAATATATAAAATAAATAATAAAATAAATAAAATAAATAAAATAAATAAAATAAATAAAATAAATAAAATAAATAAAATAAATAAAATAAATAAAATAAATAAAATAAATAAAATAAATAAAATAAATAAAATAAATAAAATAAATAAAATAAATAAAATAAATAAAATAAATAAAATAAATAAAATAAATAAAATAAATAAATATTCTTATGCATGCCAGTGCTGTGTGTGAGGTAATTTGAGGTGGTTCTGACAAGTGTCGTCGGCATCTTAATATCCGGTCACATGGGCAGCAAGCAACTCCCATCTGGTCACATTGACGGCAAGCCACTCCCACAAAGGAGGCCACACCCACAGAGTAGGTTCAAACAATTTTTGAAACCCACCACTGCATTGCTGTCACAATTGTTTTTTCCCCCATTGCAGAGCTGGAGTGGGCATGGCCTGTGTGTGAAGCACCCGTCCCACAGGCTGTCAGTTTTGACACACCCCTGTTCTAAAGCATCTGAATTCTTTTACTAAAATGCTGGTTGCAGTTGTCAAAAATGGCAGTTTCCTGCTATTTTGAGACATATGCCAACTACAGAAGTCACGTGCAAACCATATTTCTAATCCTTTAAACAGATTTTACAGAAACACAAATGAATATTCCCTCAAATGTTGAACAGAAAAGCATGAGTCTTGCATACTTGGTATCTCACTTAATCTGCTCTGACCTTCCGGTTCTCCTATAAATGTTAGACAAGGCCCCCTGGCTGCCAAAATGTTCTCCATCCTAGTTAGAATCAAGGGACCAGCTTGTATATTTGGCTTGCAGAGGCATTGAGAGGAGAGGAGACTCCTTTCAGCTGATGAATCACTTAAAGTTATACGCAGCTGTGATCTGGGATCCACCCTCCCAGATCTCGCCTTGGGCAGCAAAAAAAGAAAAAAAAAAGCCATCATTGTGGTTTCGCTACTTTTCAAAACGGCACTTTATTTTCGCAAGAAGAGACACGGAAACTCCCGTCATGATTTACTTGCTTCCTCCTATAAAAATTGCACAAGAAAAAGGAATCAGGGTCTGCTGAAATCTTCTTTTCTTTAAAGCTTCTAGCAAGGAAAGGCCTGAAAAATGGGATCTTGAGGTAAGATTGTCTGTACCAGCTTTAAGGATTATTTAAGGTCTGTAAGCTATGAATTCTCATAGTTTCATACTCAAGGTATATATTGCAAAGGGTCTCAGAATTGAGCTGTGGATGAGTACAAAGGGATAAAACAATGCTTTGTGCAGATTCGTTTTCCATAATTAGTAACATTTATAATGCTTAAGCAATCTCCCCTATTTAAGGTTTAAGGTTTAACTTTATTTATAGGCCACCCAATCCCGAAGGACTCCGGGCGGCTTACAGAAGAGAAAAGAAAGAAAATAAAATAAAAATAAAATAAGACAAGTTAAAACGACACAAATACATTCATTTCAGTCGGGGCTGGACCTCAACAATGATTTCACATTCAACAAACAACGCGAAAACAACGTAATCACCCTAACCCTGAACCTAACCCTTACCTTAACCCTAATCACGCTTTTGTCGGCGCGCTGTTGTCGGCGTGATTTTGACGTCGCGGTTGTCTCACCGCGGCTTTGTCGGCGCGCTTTTGTCATGTGCGCATGACCTCAACAAACATTTCAAAAAAGTAATAAAGGATTCATATGAAAATTGAGGTCTTAGAATTTAAAACCAAAATTAAATATTTCATCCAAGACAAATATTTCACTCTGGTTCTTATCTGTGCTTTTTGTTAGGTAACAGTTATGTGTTGCTTCCAATGACCTTAAAAACCTAATCTGGAGAGAAACCTGCATCGAATCTTAAGATCATGCCCCCGAATAGCCTATCTCCATAACTAGAATGTGACTTCCTTAATGCTATTTAGTGTTCACTTCTAAACGTGCCCATGTGATCTATAATATTGTTTCTATTGTTGGAGCACTGCTTGGACTATTTTTATTGAGGGAAATGGGAGACCCGTGTTCAGCTCTATTGTCTTTGATCACTGGTATACTGTTCCCAGTTGCTTGCTCCAGTTGTCCAGAAGCGTGACCCAACAAATGTGTGCCCAACAAATGCGTGCCCACAAAGCGCGCCCACAAAAGCGCGATTAGGGTTAGAGTTAGGGTTATAACGTTTTCGCATCCCGCTATGTTGTTTGTTGATGGCAGCACAGTTTTATCGGCGCGCATTTATCGGGCGCACATTTGTCGGTGAACCGTCCAGAAGTACAGAAAATACATATCATATAATTCCTGGTGCCAGCCTTCTTTAGTTACAATGTGTGTGGAGTACTCATGATGGGAACTGTAGTCCAAAAGTATACACTTACCAGAGACTCTGTGAGGAAGTTGGGCAGTGTGACATATAACTAGATATAAATATTCATGGGGCATAACTTTCTTACCTGGTACATGTGCCCTAAATTGGAGGTCATATTGGGACAATCAGGACTTGTACACTGTCACATAGGAAAGTGATTTCCAAACCTTGGTAAATTACCCAAAATTGGCTCGTGACCCAACAAATATGCGCATGACAAGCGCGGTGAGAAAACCGTGGCGAGAAAACCGTGATGTCAAAATCACGCCGACAATAGCGCGCCAACAAAATTTTGATTAGGGTTAAGGTAAGGGTTAGGGTTAGGTTCAGGGTTAGGGTTAGGGTTATTACGTTGTTTTCGCGTTGTTTGTTGAATGCACGCTTTTGTTGGCGCGCTGTTGTGGGCGCGATTTTGACGTCGTGGTTTTCTCGCCGCGGTTTTGTCAGCGCGCTTTTGTCGTGCGCGCATTTGTCGGTGAACCAAATTGGCTAAAGGTGTCTTTTCACAAACCCATTACCCACCACAACAGGGACATTTAAATTGACTTAAAGATTGACACGTCCACTAAAATATATTCAAAAATCTCCCAAAGTATTCCTATAAAGATGAAACTTCTAATAGTAATTTGTTGAAATGACATAAACACCACAAACAACAATATTATTTTCATAATTCAGGTCCTTGAGTTATGACCATTCATTCAGCAATTGTTCAGCGTTTTGACGGTGCAGAAGGAAGGAAGTTAAGACTATACTGAAAGTTTGATAAGGTTTTCTGATAAATGGTTTTGGGTAATGAAGGATCAGGCTTGGAATCTTAGGGACTTCCTTTGCTTGCTTATGGCACAACACACACACACACACAAATTATCTCTTTATAGACTGCTGCTATTCCTCATTATCAAGCAGAGAAACATTTCCCTGGCAACTTGATTGAATCTCAGACATACTTTGAACAGCCAAACCAGGGCCCCTGCTTCCTGCTAATCATACACTACATACACACACACGAAAATCAACTCTCTAGTGTAATTGGGGTTTTCTAATGGTTAAGAATTCAGCTCTGCTGTTCTTTATAACAACTTCCTTTGACATTGCTGTCTTTTCTTCCATTTAAGCAAACAGCTCTATGATAGGTTGGCAGGGAAGCTGATTATTTTGGGAAAGACCATTTGACTTCATGGATCCAATCCAATGAAAATTGTATTTTCCAAGGCTTGTGTGGAAAAAATAACAACCCTAGATTTTCTCATATTAGAATGAAATTGCCACCTGCTAAAATTATATTTCATTTCAAGGGCCTGCGATGAATGCGATATAGCTGGGAAACATTTCTTCCACATTAGCAGATGATCTGTTTTTGATTTGAGCACTTTAAACAGGTCACTGTCTTTTGCTTTGAGAACTGATTTAATGGCAGCCACAAAAACTGCAGATTGCTGATTTGCAAAGTAAGAATACTAAGGTTGAGTTGATGCAAAAAGTCATGAATTCAGGTAGCACGTGTCTGGGTTTGCTACAGGGAGGTAATAAGTTTGAGCCGAGGTGGCGCAGTGGTTAGGGTGCAGTACTGCAGGCCACTTCAGCTGACTGCTATCTGCAGTTCAGCGGTTCAAATCTCACCGGCTCAGGGTTGACTCAGCCTTCCATCCTTCCGAGGTGGGTGAAATGAGGACCCAGACTGTGGGGGCGATATGCTGACTCTGTAAGCCGCTTAGAGAGGGCTGAAAGCCCTATGAAGCGGTATATAAGTCTAACTGCTATTGCTATTGCTAAGTTTGCCCTATTACAAAGGGATTAGTGAAATGTGAAGAATTCCACATGCTAAATATGTGCTTGTATATAGAAAATTTAATATCTAGTATCCCCCTACAATTGGACAAGAACCCTACCTGAAACAGTGCATACTGGTCTAGATGACTTTATCTGTATGTACAACTGCATCTGTACATTCATATCATCTATCAATGATTTACCAGTTGTGTTTACTTCCTGTGGCTTTGTCACTGAGGTGAGTTTATTTTTGAGTAGAATAACAGAGTTGGAAGGACCTTGGAGATCTTCTAGGCCAACTCCTTGCTCAAGCAGGAAACCTACACCATTTCAGGCAAATGGTTGTCCAATCTCTTCTTAAAAACCTGGATTTTGATTAATAAAAACTGATAAAACATTCTGCCAATTAAGATAAGGAGACACTTTCTGCTTTCCCCAAGAGTCAACACCATTTAAAAGATGTTATCGTTTTGAGTATCATTGTATCGCTGAGGCACATGTAAATAGTACAGAAATTGTTGAGCAAAACATGTCTCCCCTTCATCCACCTTAAAACAGGAAGGTGGGTTCATTTCCTCAAAATGCCGCTGAATTGTGCGGGATATGTATTAAAATAAGAGAAAAATGATTTGTTTTTATTTGGCTTTTTTTTTCTGTATAAAAGCTATTCCTGGAGAAATAAAACTAGAATATAGTCTGCTCGGATTAAACGAATTAACCTCATTATAATTGTATGATTGGCTACTTAATTGGGTACTTTCTCCACACAAACAAGAAAACAGCCCATGAATTGCAAGTTATTATATTAATGCAATGTCTCTCTTGAGTGTGTATAATATTGATGATGGAGATGATAGAAACAAATGGATTTGATCTGATTTTCTGGTGCTAAGAGATTGCAGCTGAACTCTTTTGGATGCATTTGGAAATTCTTTTGCATGTGAATTGAGGTTTGGCTTCAGATTGTTTTAATGTTTCCATATGTGTTTGTTTCCTCTTCCAAGCCACTCCATAGTTAACAAAGAATTCTCATGTTACTAAAGTGTTTGTTTTCTTTTTAACAACCATCTCTTGTTTTGCAAAGTATAGTGAAATGATAAATTGGTAAATTCTTTTGAAACCTAACTATTTTTATGTTTTAGGGGAGCCAGGGTGGAAATGAACTCAAAATTATATTAGCAGCTGAAAAACTGTCTGCTTTTTAGTTAGAAATTAAGAGCTCATTTGCTAACCAAACATGCTTGCTCCGATAACTTTTGTGTTGGTTCTTAGTGGGAATGCTTGTAGTGAATAAGATTTTTTTCCCCTCCTCCTAGTACATGAGTAACGTGGATTCATGGTGTAAAGCCTGTGGTGAAGTCGAGCTTCCCTCAGAACTTCAAGATTTGGAAGATGCTATTCACCATCACCAAGGAATATATGAGCATATCACCCTGGCATACTCTGAGGTAGGTGATATTCTCTTTCCTGCTTGCAAGTACAACGTTGGCTATATTAAAAAAATATATACAATGGTGTTCATGCATTTAGCAAAAACAATAAAAATAGGTTCTCCGGAAAAAAATAATAACTTTTATTGTTTTACTTTTGCACAAGATTCCGCGGACCAGAGTTCATTTTATCGCTGACATGTTTGTGAGGAAGAAAGCAAAACTTGAAATGGGTTAGGCTGAGAAAAAATGATTAGCCAACAGTCACCCAGCCAGCTTTCATACCTAAGAGAACTAGAATCCACAGTTTTCCAGTTTTTAGGCCAGCACCTGAGTAACTATACCAAACTGGCAATCAGTCACATATGCCAAGCAACTGAGATTAAGAAATTTGATGAAGAAGTTTCAGGTCTGCAAATTCCGTTCCTTATGGGAATATGTTTGTCCTTAAGGTGCTAAGTTTGCAATAGTAAACACTTTATCATATTTAATTGACGTAGAGTTTGATTTCAGCTCTCTGTTAAGTAAACCCCTTGAAATAAAAAGATATTAAATGTGTGTGAAATGATGCAATTCTTCAGTTCACTTACTATGCTAAGCCATGATTTTAAAATGGTTTGTTGAATAAGCCACCATGACTGCATTAAGATATACTGATTCTGCTTTTGAGAACAATCTTATCCCCCAAGTTGTTCTTTAAAACATCCTCTGTAGAAAAAATATCCTAGATATTCGTGTTTCTGCTTTGGTCACTGACAACATATATTTATAGACTACAACTGTGGCTCTATCAAATTTGCCCGAAGAACTTTGGATCCATTGCCAAAACTTGTCTGTCCAGATTAATTTTGGGTGATAATCCAAAAGGATTAGAAATATTTCTCATGCTCTCACCTCAGCTTTTAAATAACAAGAAATCTTATTTTTTCACTCTTTTTTACTACAATTAAAAACATTCCTGCCATGCATTAAATTATACGGCTGCTGTTTCTTTTTTTAGATCCAGTGGCTGAAATTATATCATATTTTTTAAACGATGGCTATTTTACAACAATTTACAGTATATTAACAGTTCAGGCTTAGTGCTCCTCCAATTATCACCAACAAATAGAAATATAATAAGAAATATAAAAAGAGCCGAGGTGGCGCAGTGGTTAGAGTGCAGTACTGCAGGCTACTTCAGCTGACTGCTAGTTCGGCAGTTCGGCTGTTCAAATCTCACCGGCTCAAGGTTAACTCCGCCTTCCATCCTTCCGAGGTGGGTAAAATGAGGACCCGGATTGTTGTTGGGGGCAATATGCTGACTCTGTAAACCGCTTAGAGAGGGCTGAAAGCCCTATGAAGCGGTATATAAGTCTAACTGCTATTGCTATAATGCTGGTGACTCTGATTAAATAAAATTATTTCAATCTTCAGCTTCCTCGGGTCAGACCTTATATTTCAGAATGTCTCTGCAATAAGATCAAGGACACTTTTCTATTTTCACATTAGTGGTGGGATCCTGCATTAATATAAACTTGACATCTCACATTAATCTCACTGTGCTATGAAGGCAGTTCCTCATCTCCTTTAAAGAATTGGGGGGTGGGGGTGGAATGAGCATCTGAACCAGTATAGTTTAAGTTAGTAGATAACATTGCTAGATAAATTTTCCTTATCTCTAGCTTTGAGCTGCGGTTGGTAGCAGTAAATCAACATTTCCCATCAGGATGTGTTGATACAACTATCTTTTCGCTGAAAGATATGTATAAGTCATAACTGATAATTAGTCAAGGTTTATTCTTGTGATCTTATGAAAAAGTAGCGGCCATTCTTATGAAATGAATCAAGTACCAAAGCCCATTCTTTAGGCTAACCAAAGCCCAGGGCAACATGCAAATCAATCACCTTTTTTAATAGGAAAAAGGAGGACAATTACTCTTGTAACGATATTTGCATCCTTCTAGGGTTTTTTGTTTTTATAATGTATCGGAAAGAAATTCAAGCTGCAAATCTTCCCCCTTCCTGGTTCCTTTTTAAATGTTTGTACATACGATCCTGCAAAACATTTAATTCATCACATTTCACCAGAGGTGTTTCAGAATTTGTTGCTGTTTTATTTATTTTTAAAATGCAAAACAGTCTGCTCTGAGCGTTTTGGAAGCGTTTTGAATTTGGAAACAACATGCTTCAAATTTGGAGCGCCACTTGTTTCAAGCTTGAGATGCTTCCAAAAAGGCTTCAAAATGCTGTTTTGCCTTTGAAGCAGGGCATTTTGAAGAATTCACACTCGGAATCTTTTTAAAACGAAACATTTATCTATTTATTGCGGTTCCAGCTTTTTACGTGATATTTGAAATAGTTTAACCCAACCATTGACTGTGTATTTTCTGCCAGTTATAAAACTTGTTTGACTGGCCTTCCTTAAAAATAATGTTTATTATTTATTATTCTTTAAAAAAAAAAAAAAAAAGCTTCCTTAAATGACAACTTCCCATTGAGACATTCATTTTTCAGTCACACTAACCATTAAAAGGGAAGAAGGCACGCTTGTACAATCTGAATAGCGTTCAATTTCCTTTCCTTTCTAGGAAGTGAGAAAAATATCAAAGCCCCGTTTCTACATATATAAAACAGAATCATGAAGATGAAGGAACGATGTTGTTCTCTTCAATAAACCTCAATAAATTCTAGCCAGAAGATGGATTCAGTTAAAGCTCAGGCTGATTGCAAAATACTTGTGCCACCACAGTCATATTTAAAATTTGACTGAAGACAGATGGCGAAAGTAACTCAATTTATAGCAATGTTGCATGGTCCCTTATAGGCAGACCCAGGCACCCTGCTGAGGAAGACTTGATGTTTAAACAATCTGTTTTCAGTTCACTCCCGACTAGATGCTGAGAAGAATTTTCAGTCAAATTAGTGTAGGAAATCTTGATGGTAGGCAGTCGCTTTAAAATATGTCTCATTTGAAGCTTAATTTTCCGTTTTAGTCTACTTGCATTTGTATGCTTTCGAACTGCTAGGTGGGCAGGGGCTGGGGCAAGGCACTCGGGTTTCAAACCCGGGCTGTCAGCTTTTCAGCACACAAGCTCAGCATCTTTAACTGGCCTAGCATCAGATATGACTGGAAGTACAGGGAAATCTTTACCGTTTCTCTGTTAAGGCAGCCTCCGCGTGTGGCCAGAAACCTCTCCATGACTGTCAGTTTTTGATTCTGTTAGAAGGTATCCCTCTATCTTTTCTGCACTATTATCTGCTTCTTTGCAGAAGCTCTTAGCAATAGCAATAGCAGTTAGACTTATATACCGCTTCTTAGGGCTTTCAGCCCTCTCTAAGCGGTTTACAGAGTCAGCATATTGCCCCCAACAATCCGGGTCCTCATTTTACCCACCTCGGAAGGATGGAAGGCTGAGTCAACCTTGAGCCGGTGAGATTTGAACAGCCGAACTGCAGAACTGCAGTCAGCTGAAGTAGCCTGAAGTGCTGCATTTAACCACTGCGCCACCTCGTCTCTCTCTCTCTCTTGAGACATAAGGATTCTTTTTGCATTACATACTGTAGCTATAAGGATGCCAATATATAACTAAAAATAATCCAGTCTGAACCAATCAACCAGAGGCCTTTGTCTATCTGGAAGTTTTTGGGAAACCTTATATTTTAATGTTTATTGATACCATGACACCTTGGGAACATGGATGTTGTGTCTGCATTTAATCTGATGCATAATTATTAACTTCATTATTCAAATAATGGCAATTTTCCCTGTGTATATTGCACCTGAAACCTTTTTGTTTCTCAGACATACACAGAGAAATGTGTAAATGCAACTGTAAACGTAACATCTCCCTTTTTCTAAATCAATATTATGGTTTGTGAAGACAAATTCATTTTGAAGATGAATAATAAAATTAAATGCAAACTGGTTTGCATTTTAATAAGCTTGTAATTTTAACAGTGACTGCTGATCAAGACTTGAGTCTATAAGAGGTTTTTTACCTCTGAAATCCAGCTTCTCCAATAAATTCTTAACAATTTAAGATTATTTCTAAAAGTAGGATTTCTTGATCAGGTAAAGTAGTTGAAATGAAATCTTGAATCCCTTCTTTGTTTCAATAGTTAGGCTTATATACCGCTTCATAGGGCTTTCAGCCCTCTCTAAGCGGTTTACAGAATCAGCATATTGCCTCCAACAACAATCTGGGTCCTCATTTTACCCACCTCGGAAGGATGGAAGGCTGAGTCAACCTTGAGCCTGGTTGGATTTGAACAGCCAAACTGCTGAACTGCAGTGCTGCATTTTAACCACTGCGCCACCTTGGCTCTTTGTTTGATTTCACCCAAAATAAATACCAACGTGCCATTCTTGTAAAGATATACCTAAATGGCAAAACCAATGTTGCAATTCCATATTATAGAACTCTGCAAGCTAGTATGTAAACACCTTCATTCTTATTTTTCTAGGTAAGTCAGGATGGGAAATCACTGCTTGACAAATTGCAGCGGCCTTTGACACCTGGGAGCTCAGATTCCCTAACAGCTTCAGCCAATTACTCCAAGGCAGTACACCATGCCCTAGATGTTATTCATGAAGTCCTGCATCACCAGAGGCAATTGGAGAACATTTGGCAACATCGAAAAGTTCGCTTACATCAACGGCTTCAACTCTGTGTCTTTCAACAGGATGTACAACAGGTCAGTCCAATATCTCCTGGTATTGGGGATTCTGTGTGGAAATGCATACAGAGGCTACCCACACACCTTCTTGATCTAAGGGGAAATTTTAAAAAGCAAAATTATCAGTCAGTGCAGCTTCATATAATCTTGGTTTGTTCCAATTACAAAAGTAGGCTAAAATAAAATGCTGAATTTGAAGAAGAAGAAAGGGTGGTGCTGTAGCACTCATATACCAGTAGATTTCTGCTGGACCTCTGACAATTCCAGAGCCAAGTACCATCTAAAAAAAATCTTGTCTGATCTAGCTGGTTGAAAATTGAAATGAGCGTTTCCTATAATGTCTAAATGGGTCCACTGACAAATGCGCGCCCGACAAAACCGCGGCGAGAAAACAGCGAGGTCGAAATCGCGCACACAGAAGCGCGCCGATAAATGCGTGCCGATGAAAGCGCGCCATCAACAAACAATGCGAAAATAACGTAATAACCCTAAACCTAACCCTAAATCTAACCCTAAACCTAACCCTAAACCTAATCCTAACCCTAACCCTTACCTTAACCCTAATCGCGCTTTTGTGGGCGTGGTTTTGTCGGCGCTCTTTTGTGGGAGCGCTTTCGACCTCACGGTTTTCTCGCTGCGGTTTTGTCGGCGCGCTTTTGACGGGCACGCATTTGACGGGTCACAGTCTAAATGAGAACCATCTCAAAAACTCTCTCCTTGAAATGTTACCCCTCTTCTCATTGGTAGTGTGATGCCACTCACTTTGAGACCTTCAGTGCATCTGTAAATGTTAAGTGAAGTTCTTGCCACCCAAATGTAGATCAAATACATGTCTTTGCTTGTGTGTTCCTGATGTACTGCAAAGAATGGTGGCCAGAGACTTCAATAACACAAAATTACTGAAGAGTTGAAGAAGAGAGCTTTTTGATGAGTCAGATTATTTCCAAAGTCTGGTTGGATATCCCAAGGCATACAGAAAGAGAATTAAGTCCAAAATATAAACAGGGAGGAGGAGCACAATTTTCAAAATAAAGCAGTAGAATTAGTAAGGAGTCAGCATGGGCAGGACCTATCTGTCTGATAAATAAAAGATAAAAACAGTAGAAACCATATAATCAGTTAATTCCCATTGCCATCAGGCTCAACTTAATTAGGAGCTAATGAGAAATTTAAATCCTCCCATTATATAGAACTGGCTCCTGCAATTAATGAAGACCTGAAATACTTGGCTTTGGGAGCCAGATGGGAGATGTATCCTTCTGGAACTCTAGCTACAGAGCCCCCACAGTCTGGGTCCTCATTTCACCCACCTTGGAAGGATGGAAGGCTGAGTCAACCTTGAGCCGGTGAGATTTGAACCGCCGAACTGCAGATAACAGTCAGCTGAAGTGGCCTGCAGTACTGCACCCTAAACACTGCGCCACCTCGGCTCTTTTTGGTGGTTGAGAGACAATGACTGGCCCAAAGTTAGCCAGTTGACTTTTGTGCCCAAGGGAGGACTAGAACTCACCGTCTGGTTCTGACTCAGGAGAAGCCACTACCCCAAGCTGGCTAGTGAACGGTTTATGGTTCAGATGAATACCATGACTTAATAGATTGCATGCACAAGGAGTGATTCTGGCCAGTCTGCAGAAAAAAAAGTCAAAACAATAGACATGTCTAACCCAGTGCAATAGATTTGATCAACAACAGAGCCTCCTCAAGATCTCACCAGTCCCCCTGAGACCACCTAATGAGAAAGCTAGGTTTTGAGGAATTTCCAGAAAATAAAGGGGGATGGATGTGATCTGACTTTTGGGGGGGTGGGGGATTTATAAGAAGAGGACCAAGACAGATAAGGCCAATTTTCTTGGGCCCACTGTGTAGATCCCTGATAGGTGAGGACCTGTAACATAGCCTTTCTTGTCAGATTTCATGGGATGAGCAGATGTAATCAGGAAGAGACAATCCTTCAAATAACCAGCTTCTATGCTGTGAAGGGCTTTTAAAGATCAAAACCAGCACTTTCATTTGGACTTAGAATAGCAATAGCAATAGCAATTAGACTTATATACTGCTTCATAGGGCTTTCAGCCCTCTCTAAGCGGTTTACAGAGTCAGCATATTGCCCCCAACAACAATCCGGGTCCTCATTTCACCCACCTCGGAAGGATGGAAGGCTGAGTCAACCCTGAGCCGGTGAGATTTGAACAGCCGAACTGCAGAACTGCAGTCAGCTGAAGTAGCCTGCAGTGCTGCACTCTAACCACTGCGCCACTTCGGCTCTATTGGCAACCCGTCCATATATTGAGAATGGAATTAGAATGAAAATTCAAGTAGACTAGTAATTCTAAATAATGGCCTTAGCACATGCTTGGAATCTCAAATTGTAGTTTGGATTTCTAAATTGCAATAATTCATAATAGTGCAATGTTTGGATTAGATGTATTGTTTTAACAAGGTTTTGAGATGTTGGTTTAGGTTCATAGAGTCCACAATTGCCAGATGATGAAAGAAAATGGGCTCATTTTTTTTGATGTGTTGGCTAAGTACTTTCTTGGAATAGGACTAAGGCAGAGGCATAACTATTCTTTACAGAGTTGATGACATAATGATAAAGGCATGGTTTCATTTTTTTTATTGTCTTTTGTGGTTATGCAGGATAGCAAACAGTGGTCCTGAGAACTTGGAGAGCTATGCTAGCCCAAATAGTCAACATAAAACCAAAGGATTAGAAGTCAGATTTAGCAGAAGTCATACCCTTTTCTTGTAATATTTTTTATTTTGTTATATCTTTTAGGAGTACTTGGTCAGGCAGACATGTTGTATAGTGAAGAATGAATATATTATCTCAAGCTAATTTAATCAGATGCTTGAGGGATAAACGCTCTCTACATGGGGCTTGAAGAGCACCCGGAAGCTTCAACTGGTCCAGAATGCGGCTGCACGGGTTGTCATGGGGGCACCCAGGTACTCCCATGTTACAACCCTTTTAGGCGGCCTGCACTGGTTGCCAGTTGTCTTCTGGGTGCGATTCAAGGTACTAATTATGACCTTTAAAGCGCTCCATGGCTTAGGCCCGGGGTACCTGCGAGACCACCTACTGCCACCGGTAGCCTCCCATCGTCAAGTGCGATCCCACAGAGTTGGCCTCCTCAGGGTGCCGTCGGCCAGACAGTGTCGGCTAGTGACCCCCAGGGGGAGAGCCTTCTCTGTGGGAGCGCCTTCCCTCTGGAATGAGCTGCCCCCGGAGCTTCGTATAATCCCCGACCTCCGGTCCTTCCGACGCGCCCTAAAAAGTTCCCTTTTCCAGCAAGCCAGCCTGGCCTGAACAAAACAAATCAAAGTATTTATTACTGTTAATTTTAATTTTAATTCTTTTTTTAAAAAAAAGTGTCATTGTCAATTTTAATTGGGTTTGGGATATCCTATTTAATTTCTTTTTAACTTTTGTATTATGTGTTTCTTTTAATGTTGTACCCCACCCAGAGTCCTTGGGAGAAGGGCGGCATATAAATCGAATAAACCTAAACCTAAACATTCCCTCTGCAGGGTCCAGGGTGAAGGTTGACTGGTACAGGACATGCCATTCCCCCAAACATTTCTTGTATAAGCTGAATTAAGGCTTCATATTCAAGGAAGAGCCCCTTAGTTGTACGAATACTTGCTGGTATGAAGTATCTGCAGAGAATTAGCAGAATAGGGAACATCTTGTTTCAGTTACTGCTTTAATTGCCACAGTATAGGGATGTATATGTTGGCCTCAGTTCCCAGAATGTTTAGTTACTGAATAGATTCTGATTGCTAAAATCATTGGGACTTGAATGGAATGGAAAGAAAGTGAGTGGAAAGAAATTTTTGCCAGATGGTTCAATTGAAATCTTTCGTTTTATGGTTAAGCACGAAGGGGGCAGCTCCTTGGGTCAGGGTAAAATTGCATTTCAGTTCAGTGATTTTTCAAACATCGTGTCCTCGGGGACTCTTCCGTATGAATTTGTCTGCCAAGGAATTTTGCAGATAGGACCTAGAATCTGTGGTTTACAGAAGATTCTGGTGACATTCCTGCGTGCACATTCTATTGGATAATGGCATGGAAAATTAATCTCTTAAAGCAATGTAGAATTTAGAGGCAGCTCCATGTGTCCGTATTTGAGATCGGGGAGTGTTTTTTTCTCAGGATAATTTAATTTAGTTTTCCAAATTTTTTCTGACTGTGACAAATGATTGCTGGAGTAGCTGGACTTTTGCTGATTTCAAAAGGATGCTTTTTTCCATTAGCAGGCCGCATATCCCCATAGCAGACAACTCGATTACTTAGTTCACAAACTCAGCAATAAATGAAGAACTTACCTTTCATCGTTACAAACTCTGGGAGAGAAATTGCCACCAGTCTGGGTGTCTGAACCACTGGACTGGAAATAATGAATGATAGCTTCAGTTGATTTATCCTGTTATGTCCCACAACAGCAGAACCCGTTACAAGAAACACAAATATACAATTGGATTTCGTTCACGATGATCTCTCTTGCAGGTTCTGGATTGGATCGAAAATCATGGAGAAGCTTTCCTTAGTAAGCATACAGGAGTTGGGAAATCTTTGCATCGAGCCAGAGCGCTACAGAAGCGCCACGAAGACTTTGAAGAAGTGGCTCAGGTAAGAGTTCATCGTTGGCACTTTTTTTGGCATTCATCTGAAAAAAGATCACGGCTGGAAATCCTTCAAGGTACCCATGCTCTGAAGCTGCAGCATTGGCAACCAGTTTTAAACAAACGACAAGGAGATAACAACTCCTTGAGGGCCTTCTCTGTGGCTGCTCCGGCCCTCTGGAACGATCTCCCCATGGAGATTCGGACCCTCACCACTCTTCAGGCTTTCCGCAAAGCCGTTAAAACCTGGCTGTTCCGGCAGTCCTGGGGCTGATGAGTTCCCAGCCCCACTCGAATTGTTGCGCCTGTTGATGAGTTTTTAAATTGTTTTCTCTATTTGTTTTGTCTTCTTTGTTTTTTTTTACTCCCCCTTTTCCCTATTTGGTTTGTTAGCCGCCCTGAGTCCCCTCGGGGAATAGGGCGGCATACAAGTTTAATCAAATCAAATCAAATCAACTGGTGTTATGGGATTTGACATTTTTAAAATCTGTAAACCACTTAGAGAGGGCTGTAAAAGTACTATGAGGTGGGATTCAGCAGGTTCTGACCAGTAGCAGAAATTTTGAGTAGTTCGGAGAACGAATAGATAACGCCTCTCCCTGGCCCCCATCTATTCTGTGCCTCCCGCGTCCCAAGCTGATCAGGAGGAAATGGGGATTTTGCAGTACCCTTCCTCTGAAGCGGGGTGGGAATGGAGATTTTACAGTATATCCTTCCCCTGCCACGCCCACCAAAACACGCCTACCAAGCCATGCCACGCCCACCATGCTGCGCCCACAGAACCGGTAGTAAAAAAAATTGAATCCCACCACTGATGAAACGGTATAAAAATCTAAGTGCTATGGCTATTGCTATTTAATCTTCTTTTTCGTTCGTTCTTCATTTGTCTCCCCAGCGCTCTGCTCCATCCAATTATCTTTCCCCTTTAATGAAGATACTCCTTTCCTTCACACCATTTTTGACTTGCATCTCCTCCTCTTTCTTTACTGTTTCTGATGGAATATATCCACGAGGCAGTTTTGTGTTCTTGAGCAAAAATGTTAAATATATTTAGATGCAATAATTATAGAGCTGAGGTGGCGCAGTGGTTAAATGCAGCACTGCAGGCTACTTCAGTTGACTGCAGTTCTGCAGTTCGGCTGTTCAAATCTCACCGGCTCAGGGTTGACTCAGCCTTCCATCCTTCCAAGGTGGGTAAAATGAGGACCCGGATTGTTGTTGGGGGCAATATGCTGACTCTGTAAACCGCTTAGAGAGGGCTGAAAGCCCTATGAAGCGGTATATAAGTCTAACTGCTATTGCTATTGCTATAGTAAAATGCGTACTATGCAATATAGTCAAACTACCCTTGAATTCTTATGATTTATTTAGCCTGCAGGGGGGTATGATTTCTTGTTTAGAAGCGTGAGGGGGAAGCTTATTTATTTTACTGTGAAACAGGCAATACTGTTGCAGTGTTCAAGCGCAGTTTTTGGTAGCTTGATATTTTATTTGATTAAAAAAAATATTTGCTTGATTGTGGCTGCAAGGCACAAATGCAAAAGCGGGGGGGGGGGGATAGGAGGATGACTGCCAGCAAATGTGTCTATTTATCATAATATTTGTATCATTCCAGAATCCTTTTGAGACATGATGACATTTTGTAGCCAAAAAAGCAGTAGGATAGTGGCAAGACAGCTTCGAGTTCCTATAAAATAAAGTTTGCAAATGTTTGTAGGAACTGAGCCCAGATGATTTTTCAAAGCCAGAGGATAAATAAGCAGTGATAACCTTGATTACTCTAAACAGAAGTACTGAAACAAAGTGTGGCCTGGTGGCGCAGTGGTTAGGATGCAGTACTGCAGGCCACTTCAGCTGACTGCTATCTGCAGTTCAGCGGTTCAAATCTCACCGGCTCAAAGGTTGACTCAGCCTTCCATCCTTCCGAGGTGGGTGAAATGAGGACCCAGACTGTGGGGGCGATATGCTGACTCTGTAAACTGCTTAGAGAGGGCTGAAAGCCCTATGAAGCGGTATATTAGTCTTACTGCTATTGCTATTGCTATTTTCATATATGGCACATTTAAAATGTACGGACTTCAACTCACCTAATTCCCCAGCTAGCATTTTACCTTCCCTTTTCTCAGCATCAGTGATGGGTTTTAAAAAAAAATTAGAATCTCTTCTGTAGGTATGACCTGCTTTGTGGGAGTGGCTTGCCAGCCATGTGACTGGATGGGCATGGCCAACTTGTAAAATGTGGTGAAACTCACTTAACAATGCTCTTGCTTAGCAACCAAAATGTTGGCTCAGAAACTCTGGCATTGAAGTGTGCAAGTCTTAAAGCTGTCAAGTTACAAGACCCTTGCACCCCTAACCCTTTAGGGAAAAAAAGCCCCAGGGGTGTTCAAACTTGACAGCTTTAAGACTTGTGGACTTCAACTCCCAGAATTCCTCCTCTCGCTCTTCATCTTGATGATGTACGGACGGGCGGGGGGAGGGAGCTGGAACCGGTTCTAAACGGCACTGTAGATTTGTGGAACCTCTTCTATAGAAGAGGTTAGAACTGGCAGGAACCCTCCCCTGCTTGGCATACATGGTTTCTTCCATTTGCCACCAAATCTTGATTGGAAATCATGCCTCAGCAGCTCAGCAACGCATTGCTAGATTTCACTAACGCAGTCTTATAGAACATCAGAGGTTACAAAATGGGAATTGTTTGTGGGGTCAGTATAAATGTTTGTAAAATCCCTCCGCAACCCTTACTCTCTTGCCATTTTTGCAGAACACGTATACTAATGCAGACAAATTGCTAGAAGCAGCTGAGCAGCTGGCCCAGACAGGGGAGTGTGACCCTGAAGAGATTTATCAAGCAGCCCATCAACTGGAAGACCGGATACAAGATTTTGTTCGGCGGGTGGAGCAGCGCAAAATCTTACTGGACATGTCTGTGTCTTTTCATACCCATGTTAAAGAGGTAAGCAAAACAATAAAAAAACATTGGTACCTTTGTAAGTGCATACTCAGAAACTAAAACACAAACTTACAGCAGCAAAGGGTTGGTCTTTCAACAGATCTTTAACAATGTTGACATTTTATGAGTCCCTATTTTTTAAATTTCTCTTTTTCCCCACTTTATAAATGTTTTTATTTTTTAATTTTCATAACACATATGTATACTATTGATAGCCAACATTGCATTGTATTATTAAATGTTTACATCAAATCGTCTTGCCATCAACTCCCCAAAACAATTATTGGCTCTTCTGCTCTCCATACACCATATTTGTACCTTATCCATCACTTTCTTCTCCCTCTCTCCTCTGCCTCCCTACCTCCTTTCTTCCCTCTGTCGTCCTTCTCTTCTGTACTTCTCCTTCCTCTCTCCTTCTCCTCTCTCCCCTTTCCACTCCTTCTTTCTCTCCTCCTCTTCCTCCCCCGCCCTCTCTCCTATCCCTCTCTTCTTCCTTACCTCTCCCCTCTGCTTCACACTCTTCATCTCATTTACTTGGTGTATTTCAGCTTCTGAGCGACATTTTATGTTGCTGGTATTTATAATTCACACAAAGAACCCGTTGATCATTGTGATTTATTTTATTTTATTGTTTCAAAATATTGTTCAAAGCAACTTTTCCTAATACACCATCAGAGCTAGATATAATCAGAAAAGGGTTGGCCTGTGCGGAAGCAGATAGGCTCACTCTTGAGCTTAAAAATAAAGGGGAATCAGAATATTTTGAACTGTTTTTTAAACAGTTAGGCAGTCATTCGAGGTGAGGCAGCAGCGAGCTCAGCCTCACCTCAGCACTCGTCTTTTCCTTTTTACATTTTCTTTTCCTTTTCATGATGAGAGTGGTGAGGCTCTGCCTCATCCAACTGCACGTCACTGGTTTGTCAATACTTCCAAGTTTCAGAGTGGGGCATTTTCAGTCTATGTCTTGTATACTGGGAGTCTGGGGTGACAATCGCATAGTTTAAAGCAGTGGTTTTAAGTATGTTCATAGGTGTTTGTGAATGTGTGCAAGAGTGTCAGGCGCTGCTTCATTTAATAATTGGGAAAGAAACCACTCAACTCCATTTGGTTGAAATTAAGTGTACTTTTGCTAATTACAAACGAATAGTAGCAAAGCAAAGCTGAGTCTGGTTAATTAAGCGCGAAAGCAATGAATATCATGTATAGTTCAATTCCCTCCCCTTGGCTCCCCAGTCCATAGTCCAATAATAATTCCCCCAACTGTCAGGTGGGAGATATCTTCAAAAAAAACCTCATCAGGGTGGAATGCTGGACAGTTAACCTTGGCGGGAAACTCCCTTCCTCCACATGGGCAATGAGATGGTCAGGACAGCTTCTAGAACATTCCTCCAGCACATAAGAGCTGAGGTGGCGCAGTGGTTAGAGTGCAGTACTGCAGGCTACTTCAGCTGATTGCTAGTTCGGCTGTTCAAATCTCACCGGCTCAGGGTTGACTCAGCTTTCCATCCTTCCGAGGTGGGTGAAATGAGGACCCGTATTGTTGGGGGCGATATGCTGACTCTGTAAACCGCTTAGAGAGGGCTGAAAGCCCTATGAAGCGGTATATAAGTCTAACTGCTATTGCTATTGCTATAATGATTCCCCTCCCAAATACCATGCCCCCCCCCTCTGTTTCAATGGCAGCCGAAGCAGCAGCAAGGCAGAGGAATAACAGGAAATTCAGTGAATATGAGTGTCACCCCTTCGAGTTAAACCCTGTCAGGAAATGGACACTACAGAGGTTGCTGGAACTTGTCACTGTTAAAATGAGTATCTGTTCAATTTTGAAAGTAGTTGCAACCGACTCCAGCAGGAAAGGACTGACTGAGAAATAACTGAGGCAGCAAGCGATCACTAATTATTTGTAATAACAGAAGAAAGGATCTTTAAAAAAAGCTTTTAAAACATAGCATTTGACTAAGCCTTGTAGAGCGAAAGAAAGTGGAACAAAAGCTTTCGCAATCTGTGCTGGCAATAACCAGATCTAAATGAGGATGAAATAAGATTTTAGTCTAGTATTTTCAGCTGCAGGCACCACTATATAGTTCTTGATCATGGCTAACCTAATTTTCCAGTATCAAAATTCAAATATAGAAATATTGTTAGTAAAGTGTAAAACTCTAGTCCCGGTCACCGATCCAGATTTGATTTTACAAACATTATCCTGGGACACGTATATTTGCGTTCACTTGTAAGATTATTAGTATTTGCTAAGCATTCTGGTTCTGTCTTGAGCTGGGGGGTAAAAGGATAAATCTCACAGAATAAATCGTTAGGAGAACTGTTTATAGCAACAGTTACTCAGGTGGGAAGCTCAGAGCAGGAATTAATGGCAGAAACTCTGGTCTGGATCCCCAGAGGGCAAGTTAGCTTCATTCACTGAGTAATCCAAAGCTGTTATTTTTTTTTGCTTTGACTAATGTCTGCATTTGTCTGCACACATAACTTTCTAACTGTCAACTGTACAAATGTGCATTTAAATAACCTCACTTTCCCAGGTGGGAAAAAGTGGGATATGAATTGGCCCAGGTGTTTGCCTAGCTGTGCGAAAAGTAGAAAAAAAATCAGTCATGTCAACTTATGGTGGAAGTATGGGTATTGGTTTGATGAAGATGAATCCATGAGATGCAGTGCCTAAACATTTTTGTGCGGTGTTTTTAAAAAAACACTCCTCAACAGCTTGTAAAAAAATAAATAGCAATAGCAATAGCAGTTAGACTTATATACCGCTTCATAGAGCTTTCAGCCCTCTCTAAGCGGTTTACAGAGTCAGCATATTGCCCCCACAGTCTGGGTCCTCATTTCACCCACCTCGGAAGGATGGAAGGCATGGAAGGCTGAGTCAACCTTGGGCCGGTGAGATTTGAACCGCCGAACTGCAGATAGCAGTCAGCTGAAGTAGCCTGCAGTGCTGCACTCTAACCACTGCGCCACCTCGGCTCTGTCAAAATACTTGTTGTTCCAAATGTAATTTTTACAGAATCTGTCAGCTCCTTTCTCGGTCTCCATACTTAAGCATTTCTATAGTGAACTCTGAATATCTAGGCTAGATTGAAAAAAAACAAGACAGACTATTTTTTAGTTTATAAGAAATAGTCAGTCTCATTTTTTTTATTCTAACCAGAGGTGGGTTCCTACCAGTTCGCACCTATTCGGTAGAACCGGTTCGTCAAATCTACCGAACCGGTTAGAAGAGGTTCCACCAGTGGACCCGGAAAGCAGGCCACACCTACAGAAGAGGTTCCAAAAAATTTTGAAACCCACCACTGGCAAGGATCTTGTAACTTGACAGCTTTAAGACTTGCATGCTTCAATGCCAGAGTTTCTGAATTGCTACTTGGACCGACCTAAGTACTAATTCATAATTTCATATCCGGTCACATGGGCGGCAAGCCACTCCCATCCGGTCACATGGGCGGCAAGCCACTCCCACAAAGGAGGCCACACCCACAGAGTCGGTTCCAACAATTTTTGAAACCCACCACTGATTCTAACCTAGATTTTCAGAGTTCACTATAGAAATGCTTAAGTACGAAGACCGAGAAAGAAGCTGGCAGATTCTCTAAAAATTACATTTGGAACATAAAAATATTTTGACCCTTTTTTCTTTTTACAAGTGTGAAATTTAATGACCTTGAAAATGAGTCATTATTACAGAAACGTAACACTACTATTTGCTTGTCTTGTTTATGAGTGTGCATGCACCCTCATTCCTGCAAATCAGTGTGCAGTATTGCTGTTTCACTCACGGATTTGATTGACAATATATTCAGTCTGCATTAGAGTGTTTTTCATACGATGGGCTGATCTCAGAAAATGATCAAAGTTTAAATGACATCGAGAAAAATTCAACAGCTTCATACAAATTAACCTCATTGCTCACAATCATGAAATTAAATGAAGCTTGCATACTCAAAGGTGATGTAAAGTTGAATAGCGGATGCTGTTATTTTTCTTCGCAAATTGCGTAAACATACATATCCTGTATGTAGAATACTATAGATACACATTTACTTTTGTTCAGCTTCATTGCCTCTGCATTGCCATATGTTGAGACATGAAATTGTTATATAAAGCTTTTCTGAGCATATTCCTTAAATTGTTAGTTTCTGGTTTTAGCCATTGGCCATCGTTGCAATAACATAACGAGCTTATGTAAGTAAAAATAATAATAGTACAAATAATCGCAGAGCAAAAGTTGCCTGAAGAAAAATACTGTAAAAAGTAATTCAGCTGACATTCAGTTACTGCTCCCAGCAAACACCATAATCATAATTTACTCCACTATGAAGTGGAATCGTTATGCAATTACCCTGCAGCTTCTAACTGGAAGACAGGGAATCTGGATTTGGCTGGCTCATACATTAATTCACATTGTTTGCCGTTCAGTAACAGTTAAAGGTTGTTGTTTTAGTCAGTGACATAGAGGATATGATATCTGGGTGCACATATTGTTTTAAACCATGATTTCATAATTTCACACTTCACTAAGGGCCAACAGTAAACGGAAAATACAACATTAAAAAAAAGAGATTTTAAAATTATTTCTAAAGCCAGGAATATAAGCATACATAGGCTGCTATCTCGGGAATTTCTATAGAGGTAGTCCTCAATTTATGACTGGTTGATTAGCAACTATTCAAAGGTTCAGTGGATTTCCTCGGAGCTACTTACAACTCAGTTTTGAAGTTCTGATAGCTCCCCCCCCCACCTGCAGTCACTTATTCTCAATTTGCACCGTGACCCAACAAATGCCCGTTTGACTAAAGCGCGCCGACAAAACCGCGACGTCATCAACACGCCGACAACAGGGCGCCGACAGAAGCGTGATTTAAGTTAAGGTAAGGATTAGGTTCTGGGTTAATTTTAGGGTTAGGTTTAGGGTTAGGTTCAGGGTTAGGGTTAAGTTTAGGGTTAGGTTTACAGCGCGCTTCTGTCGGCGCGCTGTTGTCGGCACGCTTCATCGCTCATTCGTCGGCGCGGTTTAGAACTCGCGGTTTTGTCACCGCAGTTTAGTCGGGCGCGCTTTTGTCAGTCGCCCTTTTGTCGGTGAACCATTTTGCACGATTGGCAACCAGCCCGTGTTTTTGGCTGTTGGTAGCAACCCATGAGCATGTGAGTACAATTTTTGTCATTTTTGCTGCGTTTATTTCCAGTTTCAGGGGAAAAGCACCCATTCTCTCAAATGGGTTCATTTAACAACCACCTGCATTTGCATAAGGATCATGGCACCACTTGACGAACACTGCAAAAAAAAAAGGGGGGGGGGAGAAATAAAATTGCGCAGTCACAACAACTTAATGAATTGTCACAATTTAACAACTGTAATTCCGGACTCAATTAGGATCATAAATAAGAGGACAACCTGGAATAAGCGCCCTGGGATAGACAAGAGCAACCCAGCTGAGAAAATCCTTCTAGTCACTCAACTAGTTCCGTTTTGGATTAGTGGAAGTGGCTGAGCACTTTTCAGAGTGTGCCCTTCACGCATCCCGTTGCTGTGATTTAAATGCCAGAATAAAGGTGGCATAAAGCTAAAGGATTCCCCTACCTAGTCATGTCTTACTTTAGGGAGAAATGCTCATGTCCATTTCTTACCAGAGAGAGAGTCCGCAGCGTCGAAAGACACTTCTGCGATCAGGTGGCGAGCCTGACTATATGCCTAGGTCAGGGGTGGGTTTCTCGCCCCGTTCCAACCGGTTCGGTTGGAATGGGGCCGGCGGCTTCCTCGTGCACGCGCGCAGTGCACGCATGCGTACTAGCGTCTGTGCGATGCTCCAGCTGCTCCTGGAGGATTGCGCAGGTGCTGTATGCGTCCTGCGCATGCGTGGAAGCGCAGAACTCGTCAAAACCGGGTAAGAAACGCGGGCGGGCAGGTGGACCCTTCGGCGTTCCCGGAAGTTACTTACTTCCGGGTTCGGCGACCAACCAGTTTGCAGGGACTGCCGTGAACCGGTTGAAACCCACCCCTGGCCTAGGTGCACGGAACATTACCTTCCCATTGAAATGGTATCTATTCACCTTTGCATACTGTCAAACTTCTAGGTTGGCAGGAGCTGGGGCATGTAAAGGGAATTTGCCCCATTTTGCAATGCTTGGGTCTCAAACCTGGGCTTTTCTAGCTGACCCGTTCAGCATCTTTAGCTGTTGAGTCATCACACCCCTTTATATAACACCGCTTGAAAAATGGTATAATATAATATATATTATTACCTGATCTTTGAACTATAAGTGATAGATTTTCCCCGGTATAGAAAGTATTGTAGTTATTATATCAGCCCGAGCTGACAAAACATACTCCTGGCCACCAAAGCCATTTCAAGAGACAATTATACATCCAAGAACACGAGTAAAGGGCATATTTGACCCTTCAGGGTGAATGCAGTGCCCATTAGAACAGAATAAAGACATTTTCACTTGGCAAACCAAACAAACTAACAAGTTCCACTTTGCCTAGATGGAGTTACAGTTTACTATCGTTTAACCAGCCTATTACACTAATCACAGTGTAGATTAATAATTTAGGTATAAAGCTGATCCGTAGCTGAAAGGAAAATTATCTACTTTCAGTGGACTCTATGTCCATCTTGTTAAAGAATCTTGTTAAAGAATCTTGTTAAAGAATCTTGTGCTAGAGAAATGCTAAAGTTCTAGAGAAAAAAATCTACCTAAGCTTGTAAAATTATTGGCAGTTAGCTTAAGGATAATAAATCATGGCCCAAAGGGTGTTTTTTTGCATAGGCTTAAGTCATTTTGGAAAGAATTGATTCTCAAAACCTGGATTGATTTACCGATTGATTTGTGTTAGAGAGATAACATAGAGAATTGCTTCCTACTATTTTCTATTTCATAGTAATTGCATTCGCTATTCTAACTCTCTGGGAGAGGCATCCTGGACCTGCTGTTTTCTAGCAACCAAACATCCGGAGGGACTTCTGTCCTGATCAAGTAGGATTAAAAATTCAAATATTGATATTCAGATATCAGAACTATGTAGTATTAACTCATTCAGCAGTAAGAAGATTTTTTGCTGGTGGTTTTTTTTCCCCCCCCATCTGTCCTGTAATGGCTTATAAAATATAGACAGGGTGCGGGGAAGTAGATGGAACAATATTGGTATTCTGTTCATGTAGTTCAGCGATGGCGAACCCTTTTTGGCTCGCGTGCCATAAGTGGCGGGAGTGCAGGGGGGTAGTGTGCGGGCGTGCCGCACCCATAATGCAATGTGTGACCCTCCCAGTGTACATGCACGCACTACAGGCCCCCACATTTTTTCATGCTTTTTTCGCCCTCCCCAGGCTCCAGAGGCTTTATAGGCCTCCCCCGCCCCCACCCCCCCGGATGCCCTCCGGAGGCTTCAGGGACCTTCAGGAGGCTTCCCTGAAGCCTCCGGAGCAGTCAAAATGACCCTCTGAGCAAACCGGAAGTCTGTTCCCGCTCATGAAGCCTCCGGAGGGCCTCCGGGGGGGGGGGGGAGGCTCTTTTCACCTTCCCCAGGTTCCTATAAAGCTTCTGGAGCCTGGGGAGGGCGAAAAATGGCTTTAAAAAAGGGTGAACTCAGCTGGCCAGTGGGTGCATGCGCGCTGGCCAGCTGACAGGGCAGCGCCTCACGGGCCCTGACAAATGGCTCCGCATGCCATAGGTTCGCCATCACTGATGTAGTTCCTGCTGCTGACCAAGATGGTCTCTGAGTGGATGTTGGCAGGTCCCTTCTCTCTTCTACAATTGATAAACTAACTGAAGTCTATAATTGACTTGAATCTATGATGATTCAAAGGTTACACAAGTAACCTTTTCAGCTTAACTGCTGTAACATGTACAGTGGGATTTTTGTGTGTGTTTTAGTAGTCTTATTTGGTACAGAATTCAGGAGTCAGCTGCCTTAGTTCATTGTTTTTAAAGATATACTATACGGTATATATAGCAAGATCCAGTCTGGAAATCATCTGAGGAAGTTTGTCTGAAATTGCCAAGATCCTGTCTCACAGAGTCTTTAAGATTAACCCTGAATGTAACTTCCTTCCCCTATTCTTTCAAATGTCTACGGCTGAGTTGTGGCCTTGTTTTTTCTTCTTGGCATTCATAAAGATCTAAAAACAGACCTTTTCCAGAACAAGTTTTGTTTATTTATTTTTATTATCATTTTGAATCTCTAGTTTGAACTTACTGCAGATCAAAAAGAGACTTTAGTGATCACCAGCATATGTTTAATACAATTAAATAGCAATGCGTATTTATTCAATGTCTTAGAAAATGCAGACAATCCTGTATCTACTATTTCTTTAGCTACCATTTAAGAGAAGTTCAGGGACAAGTATTGTATTTGTATTGTATTTATTAGTTTTGTATGCCTCCCACTCTTGGAAGACTCCGGGCGGCTTACAATAAAAAAGGGAGGGGGAATATATAAAACAATACAACAATTTAAAATTACAACAACATTCATACCTTAAAGTGGGGCTGGATACTTCAACAGCTCCAGGCCTGCCGGAACAGCCAGGTCTTAGTTGCTTTACGGAAGGGTAGTAAGGGTCCGGACCTCAACGGGGAGCTCGTTCCAGAGGGCCGGAGCTGCAACAGAGAAGGCTCTCCCCCGGGGAGTCGCCAGCCAACATTGGCCGGCAGATGGAATCCGGAGAAGGCCTAGTCTGTGCGATCTAATCGGTCTTTGGGAGGTAACTGGCAGGAGGCGGCGTCTCAGGTAGCCAGGTTCGATGCCATGTAGGGCTTTAAAAGTAACGACTAGCACCTTGAAGCACGTCCGGAGACCAATGGGCAGCCAGTGCAGCTCACGGAGGATAGGTGTAACGTCGGTGTACCTAGGTACACCCACAATCGCTCGCGCGGCTGCGTTCTGGACTAATTGAAGTCTTCGAACACTCTTCAAGGGCAGCCCCATGTAGAGCTGGTTCAAGTTCAAAGGTGCATGCAGTGTATCATCTTATTTCCTACCTTGACCTACTGTAGGAAGCTTGCAAGTAGGTTTGGGTGTCAGCAACCTCTTCCTTCTTCCCTGCAGGTCCTCAGAAACTAGGGATACATGCTTTCCAACATGAAGACATAGGGTAGAGTTATGAAATAGTGTAACAACACCGCAAGAAAAGGCCAAGTTTGTCATCCTTATGATGCACATGGGGGAAGTGGGAGCTGGGGGTTCCACCAGAAAACCGCGTTCGACTAAAGGGCGCTCGACGAAACCGCGTAGCTGACGTCATCACAGCGCGACAACAGCGCGGAGAAAAAAGCATGCTGTAAACGCTAAACCTAAAATTAACCCCTAAACCTAACCCCCCTAAACCTAATCCTAAACCTAACCCTAAACCTAACCCTTAACCTAACCCTAAACCTAACCCTTAACCTAACGCTAAACCTAACCCTAAACCTAAACCTAACCCTTACCTTAACTTGAATCGGCTTGCTTTCAAAGCGCTATTTAAAGCGCCCTTCTTTCTCCGCGCTCGCTGTTGTCTCCCTGTTGATGACGTCAGCGACGCGGTTTAATCGGGCGCGCTTTAGTCGAGCGCGGTTTTGTCGTGCCACGGGAGCTAAGATGTAGCTAGAGCATTACGCAAGCTTTGGCAGAATCATATGAATTCTGAGCAACTAATCTTTGCCTATCATAACCAGTTTTCTTTGCAAGTATGATTCAAGGAAGGGGCAGAAGGAGAGACGGACCAAATCTTAACAGTCGGCCTTTTTTCATAATTGTATTTTCTGTCCTGCAGCTCTGGACATGGCTGGAAGAGCTGCAGAAGGAATTGCTGGATGATGTCTACGCTGAATCTGTGGAAGCTGTGCAGGAGCTGATCAAAAGGTTTGGCCAGCAGCAGCAGACCACTCTGCAAGTTACAGTGAACGTTATCAAGGAAGGCGAGGACCTAATCCAGCAGCTGAGGTAGGAGGATGTGGCCTTCTGTGGAAATACCAACTTTGCATCGAGTTCTCTTCTTTTCCTTCCAGAACCTACTGCGCTTTTCAGGCTAAGAGTTTCTCTGCCCCCTTTTCCCTCTCAGGGTCAAGGAAAATGCCATAGCACAGATCTACTACACTGTGCAGAAAGGAAGGAGCTCACATTGGTCTGTTTCAAACCATGTCCCTTGCAACCTATAATTGCATCCTAATTCTTGGTAAAGAAAAAAAAAAGCAGCTTAGTTAATTGTTAATTATAAGCCAGTTTGTGTAGCCAATATTGCTAGCTCAAAGCATCGTGTTGGTGAAAGAATATCCGTTTGGAGATGTGTCACCAAAGATTGAAGAGATTAGTCTCTGTTCTGACCCCCTCCTCCGTCCAGTAACGAAAGCCGAGACAAGCTTAATTAGAATGTCCTTTAATAGCAAGACCAGAATCTTGCAAGCAAACAAACAGATAAGGACCTTGGCAGCAAGTCCGACAAACCTTGGCAGCAATTCAGACAAACCTTGGCAGCAATCCAGCCTGCCAAGTTAGTTACGTTCTCTTTAGTCAAAGCGTTGACTTCTGTAAGGGGTGTGTGTCACAAGCAGTCTTTTTTATAGTCTGGAGAGGAGCCTAATGACCACCAGCTGAGCGCAATCACCTCCTGTAATTGCGTAATTGTTCTTGACGCTGAGTAGCTCTTCGATGGCGTGCATTCAGGAACAACTCACTGCTGGTTTCTGGATCACTCTCCCTTGTCTCCTCCCCACTGGTCCAAGGCTCGGGCGCCACCTGGTGGCCAACCAGTCTCTCTGCGCCATTTCCAGGGTCCTCCACATCCTCCAGGGCCGACTCATAGGGCCCCTCGCTGTCGGAGTCTGGTGGCAGCTCCAACGGCTCCTGCTGGGCCACAACAAGTCTCTATGCACATACATATTTCAGGTTCTGTTTTGTATATGCCTGTTCTCTGTGTTATATAGGGATTCGGCCATCTCAAGCAACAAGACGCCTCATAACAGCTCCATCAATCACATTGAGACAGTCCTCCAGCAGCTGGACGAGGCCCAATCCCAGATGGAGGAGCTCTTCCAGGAGCGCAAAATAAAGCTGGAGCTCTTTTTGCAGCTGCGGATCTTTGAGAGAGATGCCATTGATGTGAGTCCGCAGTCCGTATTGCACTGCGTTTATATTTCCTTTTTCTGATTAGGCCGCAGTGTTTCTCAACCTTGGTGACTTTAAGTCTGTGCTGGCTGGGGGATTCTGGGAGTTGAAGTCCACAGGACTTAAAGTCGCCAAGGTTGAGAAACACTGGACTAGGGGTTTGGGCTGGTGTGAAAACAGCCATTTCCCATCAAGATGAGAAAACTTTGATGCTATTAGTTGTCCTCATTTTTCTTCATTAAACCTCCCAAAGTCAGTAAGTCAAGGTGCTTTCAGGTAATAATCTAAATATTCCCCCCACCACAAAAAAAAGTTTGCCTTTCATTTGGATAAGGTAAATAATGAAGATGCTGTTGGACTAAATAATTGTACCTGTTGTAGTAAAAAGAAATAATAGTACAAATATTTTCTGTAGATTGCCTTCTAAGTTTCTTTTTATATTTAATTTTAGATATCTCAATAAATATTAATAGTCCTTGCTTTTAATACAAACACATTAATACTGTGTTCTTATAAAAGCTTCTCAAACCAGCTTGAAGATTTAGAATAGAATAGAAATAAAATATTTTTTCTTTAAAACTGGTATTTAGGAGGAATACTGACAATTTGAAGCATCTCATACCAAAGTTTTCTTGGGATAGAATTGTTATAAATACTGGTATATTATGGCTTTAAAAAGAGGTCAAACATTAAGAACTAACAAGACAGAAGTACAATAGCCATCATAGTTACATTTTTTAAATTCAGGACACATTAACATATATTTTTGTGGGTTTTGGGTTTTCCTCCAGTACCTATCCACTGACGAAAAATTTGATAAGGTAGATAATAGTTAGACTTATATACCGCTTCATAGGGCTTTCAGCCCTCTCTAAGCGGTTTACAGAGTCAGCATATTGCCCCCAACAACAATCCGGGTCCTCATTTTACCCTCCTCGGAAGGATGGAAGGCTGAGTCAACCTTGAGCCTGGTGGGATTTGAACAGCCAAACTGCTGAACTGCAGTCAGCTGAAGTAGCCTGCAGTGCTGCATTTAACCACTGCGCCACCTCGGCTCTTAATCCTATCTTTTGTACATCATAGTTAGAAGGGAGTTTTGTATAGGCCCCAGCTGAGAAAAATGAACAACCCCATTTGACATCAAATCACGTGAAGTGTTAATACCACTTTATAATGCCTGGGTAAGGCCACACTTGGAATACAGCATCCAGTTTTGGTCACCAGGATGTAGAAAAGATGTGGAGACTCTAGAAAGAGTGCAGAAAAGAGCAACAAAGATGATTAGGGGAATGGAGGCTAAAACATATGAAGAACGGTTGCAAGAACTGGGTATGTCTAATTTAAGGGAATAGGGGAGACATGATAGCAGTGTTCTGATATCTCAGGGGTTGCCACAAATAAGGAGGAGTCAAACTATTCTCCAAAGAACCTGAGGGTAGAAGCTATGGGTGGAAACTAATCAAGGTGAGAAGCAACTTGGAACTGAGGAGAAATTTCCTGACAGTTAGAACAATTAATCAGTGGAACAGAAATTGCCTCCAGAGGTTGTGAATGCTCCAACACTGGAAGTTTTTAAGAAGATGTTGGATAACCATTTGTCTGAAATGGTGAAGGGTTTCCTGCTTAAAGAGGGTTGGACTAGCAGACCTCCAAGGTCCCTTCCAACCCTGTTATTCTATTTTAGTAACAACAATCTGCTTGTGGTTTATTTTGAGTTCATATCTTGAAATCGTTGAATTCTTCTTGTCCCTAAGTTAGGTTTAGGTTTAGGTTTCGTTTTATTTATATGCCGCCCTATTCCCAGCGGGACTCAGGGCGGCTCACAAACCCAAGAGGGGAAGGGAAACACAAGAACTACAAATACAAGCATTTAAAATAACCAACAGACACACAATCGAGAGGGGAAGGGAACTCATCAACCCCAGGCCTGCCGACACAGCCAGGTTTTAACGGCTTTTCGGAAGGCCGGGAGAGAGGTGAGGGTCCGAATCTCTGCAGGGAGTTCGTTCCAAAGGGCCGGCGCTGCCACAGAGAAGGCCCTCCCCCGGGTGGTAGCCAGGTGGCATTGGCTGGTGGATGGAACCCGGAGGAGGCCGACCCTGTGCGATCTAATGGGTCTTTGGGAGGTAATTGGCAGCAGGCGGTCTCTCAAGTACCCAGGTCCAATATTAAGTATTATGCTATATATTAAATATCTAAAACACGGGGGTCAAACTTATGGGATGTTTTTTCCCATTCACGCATTTGGGGTGGGCGTGGCCACATGACGTATCCTGCCCACAGCCACCCCCCCCCCCCCCAGTTTGACGCCCCTGATCAGAAGCTTTTCAATGAGCCATTAGCTCAATTCACAGTAATGGAGTTCTCATGAAACACAATATACTTATAAAATTCTACCAGGGAATATTTTTACTGAGCCTCTTGTGCAATAATGGTCTCCCAGACTCCAGTTTCCATTATCTTCCAAGAGCTCTGCACAGCACTGGGATGCAAACTCTATGACAGAGTACAATGTCACCTACTAGTTTCTTGTTATTTCTTGCTTAGTCATCGTGGTATATGGAGATAAAGCTTTTTCTTGGAGAGTCCACATATATTTTACCAAATGTTCAGTCTTTTCTAAGACTATTTCTCTTCTTATAGTTGCTATTTTATGACTGTTATTTTCTTTTCCTTAGATCATTTCAGACCTAGAATCCTGGAATGATGAACTATCTCAACAAATGAACGATTTTGACACTGAGGATCTTACAATAGCTGAACAAAGACTTCAGCACCATGCAGACAAAGCGCTAACCATGAATAACCTGACTTTCGATGTCATCCACCAAGGACAAGATCTTCTACAGTATGTCAACGAAGTTCAGGCTTCTGGTAAGATGGGTTTGCCCCACTTCAACCAGGTTAATGGATTTATTGAGATTACCTAGGCTGACTTCATGAGAGTCATTGATTTTCAATCTTATTGTACCCCTGAAAGAAATAGAATGTGTCAGGTATTTTGCTTTTGGAAGGGAAACGGGTTTTTTTAAATTAAGGTTGGTATAAAATATATTTTACTGAAAATTAATAAATATTACAGTTTTTAAAATAAGCAGCTATATAATCATTTTTCAGTTTCTGTTTCATCCGGTTCACTGACAAAAGGGCGACTGACAAAAGCACGCTCGACTAAACCGCGGTGACAAAACCGCGAGTTCTAAACCGCGCCGACAAATGAGCGTGGAAGCGTGCCGACAACAGCGCGCTCTAACCCTAAACCTAACCCTTACCCTAACACTAACCCTAACCCTAACTGTAACCCTAAACCTTACCTTAACTTAAATCGCGCTTCTGTCGGCGCGCTGTTGTTGACGCATTGATGACGTCGCGGTTTTAGCGCCGCAGTTTTGTCGGCGCGGTTTTGTCGTGCGCGCATTTGTCATCCATGTTATCTTACATAAATAACAAAAAAGTTAATTCTGCCTTGCCAAATCTGCTTGAGATTCTGAAAATTACAATGAATAGAACAATGTTGGGAAGATGTGATAGATAATTCTGAGTATAGTAGAGCATCCAGTATTCATACTCATATCACTGTATATTACATTGGGTTTGTGTTTGCATATGCAATGCAAAATAGCAACTCCTTCGGCTATTTCCGTATGTTTCATGTTATGGAAATATAAGTGGAAATAAATATCTAATGAAAGTGTGTTGAAAATATATGGTGATATGTGTAAGGATAAGCAAATTCACAAGTTCGTGTGTGAAATCATATGGAGCTGGATATGAACCACATCCTATTCCCATCATATAGGTTATTATTATTAGTGTTTCTAATGTGGTGACTATGGGTCTCCACATCAAAAACACTAATAATAATATGACTAAACCTTTAGATTTTTAAAATACTAATGTTTGGTTTATAAGACGCTGTTTGTAATGGAATGCCAGTTACACAGTGACTGAAAACCGCAGAACAAAAGATTGTCGCATTATTGGCTTGTAATGTAAAGTATAGGCAAATCACAAATCAAGAGGGGAAAATGGGTTTTGATAAAATGCAATAAAATGGAGATTTGCATTGTATGCCTCTTCTGAGCAACTATAATGTGTAAACTATTCTTAACCATGCGGAGGGGTGTTCAGTGGGGGTTGATTATTGAAAATCAACAAGGTAATCAATTTTGCTGTGTAGTTGATGAACTATTTTAATTTGGAATAGGAACAGAACAGAATAGAATATTGGCCAAGTGTAATTGGACCCACAAGGAATGTGTCTCTGGTGCATAAGCTCTCAATGTACATACAGACAACTAAATAATATAATCATAAGATACCAATAGGAGAAAGTAGTAGAAAAAAATGAGAATGATAATACAGCCCTACTGCATAGGTAAAAATATCCTTAGATATAAGACAGTACTGTGGTACATGGGAATTTGGCATGTTAAAAGAGTATGACATCTTAAAGATAAACTTAGATTCAGTTTAGATTCTCAACCCATTCAAACACAACATGATTTTGCTGCTATTAAAAGGAACAGAATAGTTTTTCGAGCTCTGATGAGTCTGCTTTTTGTTTTTAAAAAATCCTTCTCTTTACCACTTCATCCCAAAGGGATATGCAGACATCTTATAACATACGGGCTAATACCTGCCCCTTTCAAACTCATCTAGTCCAGCGCTCTCCGAATGAATTGGAATGTAATTTACCCAAAATTTCCATCTACCATGACCCGGCTTTGAATTATTGGAGTAGTAAATTAGCAATAATTGTTTGAGGATGACAGCTTTAGCAATAGGAATAGCAGTTCGACTTATATACCGCTTCATAGGGCTTTCAGCCCTCTCTAAGCGGTTTTACAGAGTCAGCATATTACCCCCAACAATCTGGGTCCTCATTTCACCCACCTCGGAAGGATGGAAGGCTGAGTCAACCTTGAGCCGGTGAGATTTGAACCGCCGAACTGCAGATAGCAGTCAGCTGAAGTGGCCTGCAGTACAGCACTCTAACCACTGCGCCACCTCGGCTCTAACACTCGTTGTAGACCCATCTACACATAGATAACGGGTGGACTGGTTGAGAAGTTTATATGCATGCAATTAAAAAGCTTTTACAATTGCAGAATTAAAACCGGCTGTGGGTCCTTTAAGAGGCCATGTATGTGAGTTTTAGTGACGTGTGCCACATGGGAAGTT
Organism: Thamnophis elegans; assembly: GCF_009769535.1. Classification (NCBI taxonomy): domain Eukaryota; kingdom Metazoa; phylum Chordata; class Lepidosauria; order Squamata; family Natricidae; genus Thamnophis; species Thamnophis elegans. Next base: position 80,924,905 of record NC_045546.1, read on the forward strand.
ATAACTTATAGGTGTGGTTATAGGTGTTGAACTGCTCTGTGACAGAGATGTGGACATGGCAACTCGGGTGCAAGACCTGTTGGAATTCCTCCATGAGAAACAGCAGGAGCTGGACCTGGCGGCCGAACAACACCGGAAACATTTGGAACAATGCGTGCAGCTGCGCCATCTGCAGGCTGAAGTCAAGCAGGTATAAGAAGACTCTAGTTCTTCATCTCTCTATTCCGTGTCCATCCGTTGGCATAAAAAGAACTTGCAGTCAACCCAAATCATCATTTATGCCAGTGGTAGTCAACCTGGTCCCTACCGCCCACTAGTGGGCGTTCCAACTTTCATGGTGGGCGGTAGGGGTTTGTCCGATACTGAAGCCACTTTCTTTTTTTTTAAATTTAATTGGCTTTTTTAAAAAACGTGATAGCATTATTTAAAAACATTTTCAGTAGGTTTTCATAAAATCACCATTACTGTGGAACCGGCGGGTGGTTAGAAAATTTTACCGCTAACAGAGATACAAAAGTGGGCGGTAGGTATAAAAAGGTTGGCTACCCCTGATTTATGCAATCATATTAATCTGTTAGCAGAATTGACAGGCATGTCTAGCAGTTCATTTGAATTCCTGTCGAAATTACCTTGAACAGTCAGCCAATTTCTCTGTCTCTTTGGAGCCTCGCTGCATTTCTCCTTTTGGATAGTACCATTTATCCTTCACAAGTATATGCTAGTTGTTTCTGCAAAAAACCTGGGATTTGGGAAATGGGTTCCCAAATCCCAGTTTTTTGAAGAAACAACTAGCATATACTTGTGAAGGACTACTGCAACGTGCTCTACATGGGGCAGCCCTTGAAGAGCATTCGGCGACTCCAGCTTGTCCAGAATGCAGCCGCGCGAGCGATTGTGGGTGCACCTCGGTTCACCCACGTAACACCTATCCTCCACGAGCTGCACTGGCTGCCTATTGGTCTCCGGATACGCTTCAAGGCGCTAGTCGTCACTTATAAAGCCCTTCATGGTATTGGACCTGGGTACTTGAGAGACCGCCTGCTGCCAATTACCTCCTCTAGACCGATTAGATCCCACAGATTAGGCCTCCTCCGAATTCCATCCGCCGGCCAGTGTCGACTGGCGACTACTCGGAGGAGAGCCTTCTCTGTGGCTGCTCCGACCCTCTGGAAGGAACTCTCCGTGGAGATTCGAACCCTCACCACCCTCCAGGCCTTCCACAAAGCCCTCAAAACCTGGCTATTCCGACAGGCCTGGGGCTAAAAAGCTTCTACCCCCTTCTCGAATGGTATGACTGTTGTGTGTTTTAAATTATGTATTGTTGTGTGTTGTTTTAATTTTTATCTGTATCCCCCTCCCTTAGTTGAGTTGTGAGCCGCCCTGAGTCCCCTTCGGGGGGAAAGGGCGGCATATAAATAAAATAAACATCAACATCAACAACATGAAGGATAAATGGTACTATCCAAAAGAAGAAATGCAGCGAGGCTTCATTGTTGTATCTATTCAGTGATATGAATCTCCCATGGTTCAACATCCATTTTTATGGATAAGTGAAATGTTCCAAGGGAGACGAAAAAAGAGAAAAAAAAAGATATCCACAAGATGTTTCAAGTAGAGTTGCAGTCACCAGGAAAACACTGCAAAAGCAAGCCAAATCTCCCTCCACTTCTACAGAGAAGTCTTTACAGAGAGATGGAAAGGCAGCGGATATATGACATTCCATTTTTTTGCTTGGCTTAAAAACTGGGTAGTGGGGTAGGTGGTTAATTATTTTTTAGTCTTGATGTCTCAGTCATCCAGGTCATGGTTGTCCCAAAGGTCCTTTTTCAGGAGACAACTGGACTTTCTTTGGAGACGTTTCACTTCTCATCCAAGAAGCTTCTTCAGCTCTGACTGGGTGGTGGGGAACGGAAGGATTTATATTCCTTGCAGACAGCTGGTCATTTGCGTCCTTTTGAGAGGGTCGTTGCAGTCACTAGGAGGTTTATCTGCGTCCTCGGTGTCACCTGAGTAGTGCAAATATGTGTCTATCCTTCTTGGCTACAAGATGTATTCTGGCCTATGTCCCTTCACTGTTGAAGACAGGCCTAGGCTGTTGGGGATGAGTCTCTTTTGGGGATGAGTCTATTTTGTCTGCATCTCAACCTGAATAGAATAGAATAGAATTTTATTATTTGTATGCCGCCCTTCTCCGGGAGGACTCAGGGCGGCGAACAATTCAAGGGGGGAAAAGGGGAACATAAAAAACAAAATACAAATAATAAAAGTAAACAACAGTCGCACAACCATACATGTCGAGAGGGGAGGGGAACTCATCACCCCCAGGCCTGCCGGCAAAGCCAGGTTTTGACGGCTTTTCGGAAGGCCTGGAGAGAGGTGAGGGTCCGAATCCCTGCGGGGAGTTCATTCCAGAGGGCCGGAGCTGCCACAGAAAAGGCCCTCCCCCGGGTAATAGCCAGGTGACATTGGCTGGTAGATGGCACCCGGAGGAGGCCGACCCTGTGAGATCTAATGGGTCTGTGGGAGGTAATTGGCAGCAGGCGGTCTCTCAAGTACCCAGAGCACAAATAGTTGCTGTAGTCTGCAATTTTTCTGGAAATTAGTTCATACTTCTGCACTATTCAGAGGGTGTTCATCCCAAAGTGTATAGCTAAGGGTCTATGGAGATTCTCGGACATCCAGGTCGTAGCTGTCAAAAAAAGTGCTTTTTCAGGAGGCAACTTGACTGTCTTGTTTTTCTTTGAAGAGATTAGTAACCTTCTGTCAATATTACATTGTCAATGATCAGAATTCTAGAATTTCATTTCTCATTATTTCATATTCGCAATAATTTCAGGAAGTAGAAATTAATTCTGTCGCAAGTAAGCTTACTCCAAAAATATAAGTCTTCTTTTATTTTTAACCAAAAGAGGGAAGAAGGCATGTTAGTATTTTCATTCTAAGTTAGAAAAGCCTTCATAACTCAGCAGGTGCTTGATCAGATATAGTAGAATAAATTGTGTTGGCTGTGTTACTTTTTTCTGTGGCATTCAGCGGATGGTTTATTTAGTTTCTCTGCCAGATAGGCTGCCCTTGAACTCTGACACATAAAAACTTAACAGAATTAAAATAAATAAAGAATGTGTTGAGACTGCTATTGTTATTTTAGAAAGTATACAGTACATAAATGCAGATGTTTGAATATTTATATCCTAATGCTTTACTCTGAGCTCAATATCTGATAAACAGGGTGGATTTGTTTAACCCTGTTGCAGTTACAGCTTTTAAATTATGAATATCTTCAGTACAGTCAACAGAAAAGACATTTTAGGGCATGGAGATGGACGGATTTCTTCACCGCGGGATCTGTCAACTTACTTGCTTTTAATGCACATCTTCTAAACACCTATCTACAAGTGGCATTTTGTTCTGATAAAAATTATGCAATGCCATTTTGATCTAATAATACAGAAAATAACTTATAAGAAGATGGATTTATTTGGTGAAAATGAAAAGACTTAGTTGTGGCTGTTATTGCAAAATGATAATTTCTCTAGGATTTGCACATAATTCTAGGTGTCCCCTTCTGTCAGGTGTAAAGCTTGAAAAATCTAGCGAAGTCTTTTCATTCCCTTTCTTGAATTTGTGTTACCCTTCCTGATATTCAGAACATTTAATCATGTCATATGTTCATAACATCTAATCATCGTTACTTTTACATAAGGGACGCTTCAGAATCCTGATTCACAAACTTTAAACGTAATGGTAAGGTAGGTTTCAAGAAGTAAGTTGAAAGGGGGAATAGTACCATCTAATCAGCCCAGTGTCCCGAATTTTAGAAAAGTTACCAAAAGAGATGAAAATTAAAATAATTCCTCACCCCAGTCCCCATTCAATATGAAACATATCTGCCATCTTTAAAGCTTCTTTTTTAAAAAAAATACAGTACATTTTTATTCGTTGAGTGTTTTAAATGGTATTCCCCTGCCCGGGACTGTTTATTTTTTTCATCACAAATATTTATTTTATTTCTTTTAAAAAACACAAATATTTCATCATTCGTCAATCATTAAGACATTGAAGTACAATTTTTTTTTGTGTGCCCCTCCCTCCCTCCACCCCCCCAACCCCCCTCCTCCTTCCCCCCCCCGACTTCCCAGAACCCGTACACGGTATGGATTTTTAACTAACACAGTCTAAAATCTATTGAGAAAAAAGAAATTAAGAAATTAATGACATTCTACATTGACCTTAGCTTCTTCTTACTGAACTAACTTTTAACAGTTTAAATCATTTCTGATCTTAAGCATAGGCTAACTGGAATTTCTTGGTCCCGTATTTATTTTGTATATAGTCAATCCATTTTTTCCAGTCTCGTTTATATCTCTCATTTGAATGATCTTTAAGATATGCCGATATTTTAGCCATCTCGGCTAAGTTTGTGACTTTCAATGTCCATTCTTGGATTGTAGGCAAGTCTTCCTTCTTCCAGTATTGCACCACCAACAGTCTTGCTGCAGTTATTAGGTGCAGAATCAAATTAGTCTCTACCACTGTAAAGTCAGTACATATACCTAGTAAAAATAACTGAGGAATAAACTTTATCCTTCTTTTAAAAATATTTTGCATGACCCACCATATTTTTATCCAGAATGCCTTAATTAAGGCATTCCCGGGACTGTTTATTGATAGAAAATGGATAATACTAATTGTAAGATTGATTTGCGCTGCTGAAATGTAGAAGAGAAAGTTCTATATTGTTCCTGTTCTTGCATTTTGTTTTAGGTATTGGGCTGGATCCGAAATGGAGAATCCATGTTAAATGCTGGCTTAATTACAGCTAGTTCATTACAGGAAGCTGAGCAACTGCAGCGAGAACATGAACAGTTCCAGCATGCAATAGAGGTAACAGTATTTTTTTTTTCTTATTAAATTTCATTTTGTAGTCCGTGTAAAGGCAACTTTTGACATATGGACTTAAAATTATATATTTGTTCATGTTTAATATATTGCTAGGTGCACCACTTTAATATGCCAGATTCTATCTAAACAGATTCTTGCCCTCCCACATGAGCAGTTGGTCCAGAGGCAGAATTATCCCGTGTGATTGATTTTTCATAAATCTGCCACAGTCTGCATAAGGAGCAATGGTTCCACCACAAAACTGCGCTCGACTAAACTGCATAGCTGACGTCATCAACAGGGCAACAACAGCGCGGAGACAGAAGCACGCTGTAAACCCTAAACCTAAAATTAACCCCTAAACCTAAACCTAACCCCCCTAAACCTAATCCTAATCCTAACCCTAAACCTAACCCTTAACCTAACCCTAAACCTAACCCTTAACCTAATGCTAAACTTAATCCTAACCCTTAACCTAACCCTAAACCTAATCCTAACCCTTAACCTAACCCTAAACCTAACCCTTAACCTAACCCTAAACCTAACCCTTAACCTAACCCTAAACCTAACCCTAAACCTAATCCTAACCCTTAACATAACCCTAAACCTAACCCTAAACCTAACCCTTAACCTAACCCTAAACGTAACCCTAACCCTTAACCTAACCCTAAACCTAACCCTAAACCCTGTTTGTTTCGCCCTGTTGATGACGTCAGCGACGCGGTTTAATCGGGCGCGGCTTAGTCGAGCGCGGTTTTGACGGGTCACGAGGAGCAATAGCCATCAGTCATCTATACAGCTGTGTGTAAAGAAATTGTTTTGTTGCATTTGCTCATAGTTGCTACAAACGGTACATCATCTTTTCTCGCCAACTATGAGAAATAGGATTTGAAATCGTTAGATAGAGGGGCCTCTGCTTTGCTTCTCCAGCTGTGCCTGCTTGAAATGCTGTCAGTATGTGCAGAAAAATATCAAGTTAGATGGCGCAACTATGGAGCAACATCTTAAAATTAGTTGACGAGGTCACCAATAATCAACTGCGCTAGGCTAAAATTACCTTCACTTCTGTAGTATTGGATATTTCTACGTTATAATTTCATTTATGACGTATTGCCCAAGTTTATGTTGCCATGGTAACATAGTATGCCTAGCTGAATCCCATATCCCTTTTAGAGCCGAGGTGGCGCAGTGGTTAGAGTGCAGTACTGCAGCCACTTCAGCTGACTGCTAAGCTGCAGTTCGGCGGTTCAAATCTCACCGGCTCAAGGGTTGACTCAGCCTTCCATCCTTCCGAGGTGGGTGAAATGAGGACCCGGATTGTTGGGGGCAATATGCTGACTCTGTAAACTGCTTAGAGAGGGCTGAAAGCCCTATGAAGCGGTATATGAGTCTAACTGCTATTGCTATATCATAGAAATAGAACTAATATGGAAGCAAATGCACCAGTGTCTCTTCAGCAAAAAGCTGCTGATATACTTGCAAATTGATGTGAGTTGGATCATCTCGTAAAACAAACATTTAACCATGTTTTTGAATCAGGGCTGGGCGCTCATGCTCCTTGATATAAGTAATAGAGGAATTCTAATCTCATTAGGAATAAGATCTGCCTTCGTTCTGTCTCTGTAAATTCCATAATCTCTTCATCCCTGTCTTGGGTTGAGGGACTTATTTGAATGAAGAACAGGAAAGCACATTTATGCTGTGAAACTTCCTCTCCATTTTATTCTCTATATGTGGGCAAGTGGTATATGAAAAAGGGTTCCACCACAAAACCGTGTTCGACTAAAGGGCTCTCGACGAAACCGCGTAGCTGACGTCATCACAGCGCAACAACAGCGCGGAGACAGAAGCACGCTGTAAACGCTAAACCTAAAATTAACCCCTAAACCTAACCTCCCTAACCCTAACCCTAAACCTAACCCTTAACCTAACCCTAAACCTAATCCTAACCCTAAACCTAACCCTAAACCTAATCCTAACCCTTAACCTAACCCTAAACCTAACCCTTAACCTAACCCTAAACCTAACCCTAACCCTTAACCTAACCCTAAACCTAACCCTTACCTTAACTTGAATCGGCTTGCTTTCAAAGCGCTATTTAAAGCGCCCTTCTTTCTCCGCGCTGGCTGTTGTCGCCCTGTTGATGATGTCAGCGACGCGGTTTAATCGGGCGCGCTTTAGTCGAGCGCGGTTTTGTCATGCCGCGATGAAAAAGACTTTGAGAGATGGATTGCAGAAGGCACAGAAGGGACTTTCCCTCACACCTCCCAACTGTAAAGGAGACAGCCAGAAATTTGTACTTTCCAACTTGCCAGATTCAGTTAATGTAGTCTTATAATAAAGTACAATTAGCTCATCTGGTCTTGCAGTCACACACTGCTTTATAATCTAAATAAAGACAAGGGACCATACTTGGTCATCCCATGTGATTGGGGAATGTGTTGAAATGTACTCATCCAGTCAATCTGTGAGCAGAGAACACTATCTCTTAACTGTTTATCTCAGAAGTTTTGCCCATGATAAGGAAGGTACGGCAGAAGAGCAGAATTTTATTAAAATAGGTTAATAGTAAGGTGTATGTGCAGGGCCGGATTTAGATGAAAAGAGGCCCTAGGCTATTCCACTTATGCGGCCCTTTCACCTCCCATTTTTAAGTTTGTAAATTACATGAGAGACAATAAAATACATCATTACTGTGATATATATCAATATATATATAGATGGCCTCCCGACGGAGGGCGGCTCTGCTCTGCGGCAAAGGCAGCGAGGCCAGCCGCCTCCCCTGCTGCGCTCAGCTGCCCGGCTCGGCCCCCTCACCTGCCTGGCCGCTGGTGGGCTCCATGTCGACGGGGCGGCTACTGGGAGCGGCCGCGCCTCTCGCCCGACCGCCGGTGCCGGGAACGTGGGCGGGCTCCCCAACTGCCGCGGCGCTGGAACGATCTTAACCAATACATTTTTATGTTTGTTTATTAGTCATATGCGTAGAATTTCTCCTTCTTTTCGGTCCAGTGTTTTAGTGTTCACTGTTTTTAGAATAGTGTAATTTTAATTTTGCTAACAATTTGAATGTAGGCCCCTCTTGATCTTGAGGCCCTAGGCTGAAGCCTAGTTAGCCTATAGGAAAATCCGGCACTGTGTATGTGTCTGCCTGATGCTTATTTATTTACTAGAGTTATATGCCACTTTTATCTATACAATTGATACATTGTGTATGTATATGTACTATATATACATAACATTCCTTCCTCCCGTTTTCTCCACAGCAATAACTCTGTGAGGTGAATTGGGCTGAGAGAATGACTGTCTGGCTTCCAGGCCTAAGGGAGACCTGGAATAACTGATCACCTAGTTCCCCGATAAAATTGAGACATGATAGAGCTGACATAAGCCTCTTTTGAAAATGCTGAAAATACCGCGTGTTTATGAACCTAATGGTGTTATTTACATTTCCTCAGAAAACTCACCAGAGTGCCCTCCAAGTACAGCAGAAAGCTGAGGCAATGCTGCAGGCTAATCATTATGACATGGACATGATCAGGGATTGTGCTGAAAAGGTGGCCTCTCATTGGCAGCAGCTGATGCTCAAGATGGAAGATCGGCTCAAACTTGTCAATGCCTCCGTGGCTTTTTACAAAACATCAGAGCAGGTAGGTTTGCGCAGATATTTGTTTAATCCAGGAATGTAACAGTTTTAAACATCTTAAACTGTTCTGACCCCCCTCGTCCCACACCAACACACTCCGAGCCAAAGATAAGTTACGGCATTTAATTAACAGACAGAGAGGTCCTTGGCAGCAAACTGGCACAGACAAGCTTGGGCAGCAATCCAGCACAGATAAGCCGTGGCAGCAATCCAGCCTGCCAAACTCACAATAATGTTCTCCGACATTAGTTCCTGCGTTGACTTCTGCAAGAGGGGCGTGTGCACAAGCAGTCCTTTTATAGTCTGGAGAGGAGCCTAATGACCACCAGCTGAGCGCAATTACCTCTTGTAATTGCGCAACTGCTCCTGACTCTTATTAGCTCTTCGATGGCGTGCATCCAGGAACAACTCACTGCTGGCTTCTGGATCACTCTCCCTTGTCTCCTCCCGACTGGTCCAAGGCTCAGGCGCCTCCTGGTGGGCCAACCAGCCTCTCTGCGCCCTGCTCGGAGTCGGAACCCTGTCCAGGGTCCTCCACATCCTCCAGAGCTGACTCATAGGGCCCCTCGCTGTCGGAGTCTGGTGGCAGCTCCAACGGCTCCTGCTGTTAAACATTACACTATTATAAAAGTTTCTTACACAGTATCATGGCTGCCATTCTGCTAGCCAAGCATCACAAGCTGACAGCCTGACATTAGCAACGGGGGGGGGGGGGGGAGGATTGCAATGTAGGGAGAAATTAGTAGGGGAATAGAAACCAAGCAGTGCCAGCTCCACATGTGAGAAACACCAGACAGCCCAAGGCCACTCATTGGAATGCAGAGCTGGAAAGAACTGTGGGTCCATTAACCAAACAATATACAAGCACCCAGTTGGACATTAGTTGATAATGGGGATGGCCAGGGGAAAGGGAAAGCTAATTTTATTGTTTTACATGCCAAAACGCCAGATTCAACTCCGCTACTTCTATAACCATTTAAGCCTTAGTAAAATATACCCCTACTAAAACAAGGGGCCAGGAGTCTTCCTTTGCTAGAAGACTGAGGGTTAGTTGACACACAGATTCCCAGCTGAAATGAATCCCACTTACAGAATCAGTCCATTTGCTTTACTTCCATACTTTGGCAACCAGAGGTACCATGGACTCAGCCAGTAGCAGAGTCTATTTTTTCTTAGCCAAGTCCACGCAATGCGTGACCCGACAAATGCGCGCCCGACAAAACCGCCACGACAAAACGGCAAAGTCGAAAGCGCGCCCACTAAAGCGCGCCGACAAAACTGCGCCCACAAAAGCGTGATTAGGGTTTTTGGGTTAGGGTTGTTAACGTTGTTATCGTTGTTTTCGCGTTGTTTTCGATGGCGCGCTTTTGTCGGCGCGCATTTGTCGACGCGCTTTATTGGGCGCGCTTTCGATTTTGCCGTTTTGTCAGGCGCGCATTTGTCGGTGAACCCAGCAATGTTATGTCATGTAATAATATGCATTGATCAGAGTTAATTCTTTTTTAAAATATAATATTATTGAAGTTTTTGATATGAATAAAAGATAAACATGAAAACATACATAAAGAAAAGTTAGGGGAAAGATAAAAGAAAAATTGTAAGGGACAATACAAGTAAAGAAAGAGAGGGTAAGAGTAGGGGAGAGGTAAGGGAAGAAAGAAGGGGAAGGAGAGGAAGGAAGGAAGTAGAGAAGGAAGGGAGAGAGAAAAGAAAGAGAAAATAAGGTGGTGTCACAACAGGCGCTAGGGATGGTAAACAAAACAATCCAAACTATACCTTATAACCTTTGAAATGGAATAACAATAGTATAAGAATGGCAAAGAAAAAGAATAATAACTATGTGAATGTATACCTATAATAGTATGTAAGAGAATAAATGACAGTAAGAATATAAAGCACAATAGAGGTAAACAATATTTGGTTATAAATAGCTAAGTATAAATAAATATAGAATAGTACATAAAAATGGATAACGAATAAGGGGACCATGAATGCAAGATAGAAATGTATAGAAGGGAAAACACTAACTGCAAAGAAACCGATACGGAACTGCGGTATGATATACGATGGAACTTCTTGTTCCTATGTTGTCTTAAGTCACGTGTTTGTTTTTGTTGATGTGTTTAAAATAAAAATTTATTTAAAAAAAGAAAGAAAAGAGAAAGATAATTAAAGAAGTGGCTTCCAACCTTTACAGCAGTTAAAAGCAAGCCAATTATCCCTCCATCCTCTTTGAGATTCTATTACTTCTGTATGCTTATTTATGCATACCATGAATTGGATAAGTTGCACATATCAAATAGGTCGGGCTGATCAAATGCTTGCGATTTTCAAAGAAGCTGGCAAACCGAGTTGTGATCGTGGGTTGTGTAGAAATGATCCCTTTTCCTTCCATCCTTCCTCAACCTGTTGGCTGATAGGTGTGCAGTGTGCTGGAAAGTTTGGAGCAAGAATACAAGCGAGAAGAAGACTGGTGTGGAGGCGCTGATAAACTGGGCCCCAACTCTGAAACAGACCACGTGACTCCAATGATTAGCAAACACCTTGAACAAAAGGAGGCCTTCTTGAAGGTAATGGTGACAGTTCCAGTGTACATTTCTCCAGTGTTTTATTAGGCATAATTCCCTGCACATCCAGAGCCTAATGAAGGCTCCTTGGCCTTGTGTGCTCGGTATCTTCTGCTGACCACGCCGAGTTTAGCGAAGTGGGGGAAAGTCTTGATATGTCACATGACGCCACCGTGACAACGTGAGTTTGATACCCCTGGTCAAAGGGATAGGCACAGCATACAACGGCAGCTGTTCTTCTAAGCAGTTTTCTAGTACGGTTTTATCCATGTGTGCTGAATTACTTAGAGTGGGAACAACTACTTGTTTTTAATTGAGGAAAGAGCAGGAAAAATGAGGATTGAAAATTGGAAAGATTACAGAATAAGAAGGAAGGAAGAGAGAGTCTTGTTTGGAAATGGAAAAATAATTTTTAGTTGCCTTAGCCCTTCGTGGCAAGAATATACAGGTGAGACTCGAAAAATTAAAATATGGTGCAAAAGTTCATTTATTTCAGTAATGCAACTTAAAAGGGGAAACCAATATATGACATAAGATTACATGCAAAGCAAGATAGTTCAAGCTGTGATGTGTCATAATTGGGATGATTATGGCGTACAGCTCATGAAAACCCCAAATCCACCATCTCAGAAAATTAGAATATTACATGCAATCAATAAAACAAGGATTGCACATAGAACAATATTGGACCTCTGAAAAGTATAAGCATGCATATGTACTCAGAACTTGATTTGGGCCCCTTTTGCAGCAATTACTGCCTCAATGCGGCGTGGCATGGAAGCTATCAGCCTCTGGCACTGCTGAGGTGTTATGGAAGACCAGGATGCTTCCATAGTGGCCTTCAGCTCTTCTGCATTGTTCGGTCTCATGTCTCTCATCTTTCTCTTGGCAATGCCCCATAGGTTCTCTATGGGGTTCAGGTCACATGAGTTTGCTGGCCAATCAAGCACAGTAATCTCACGGTCATTGAACCAGGTTTTGGTGCTTTTGGCAGTGTGGGCAGCTGGAAAATGAAGCCAGCATCCCCATAAAGCTCGTCTGCGGAAGGAAGCATGAAGTGCTCCAAAAATCTCCTGGTAGACGGCTGTGTTGACCCTGGTCTTAATGAAGCACAGTGGTCCAAAGTCCTGTTGCTCAGTGGTCCAAACTCCGCTTTTCTGATGAGAGCAACTTTTGCCAAAAGCACTAAAACCTGGTTCAATGACCGTGGGATTACTGTGCTTGATTGACCTCTCCATTCTTCCTCCATACTCTGTGTCCGAGGTGACGCAGTGGTTAAATGCAGCACTGCAGGCTACTTCAGCTGACTGCAGTTCTGCAGTTCGGCTGTTCAAATCTCACCGGCTCAGGGTTGACTCAGCCTTCCATCCTTCCGAGGTGGGTAAAATGAGGACCCGGATTGTTGTTGGGGGCAATATGCTGACTCTGTAAACCGCTTAGAGAGGGCTGAAAGCCCTATGAAGCGGTATATAAGTCTAACTGCTGTTGCTATTGCTATTGTTTCCAAATGAGATGCAAAAGTTGCTCTCAGCTGTGGCTGAAAGGTGCAAAAAGTAGGCTGAAAAAAAGACTTTGCAACTATTGTCACATTGGTTTGGCTAATCTTCCAGAAAAAAAAACCTTTATTTTAACTACCTACAGTCCTTTAGTTATTTAAAAAAACCATTTTGAATTATCTTTACGAGAGATGATAGCATCGCACAAAACTAGACTGATGTTTAAAAAAGATAAACAGACCCAAACTGGTTAGTTTATGGATGGGAAACCACTGGAGAATTTTTTTAAAAATCCATAAGAAGGGCAGTGACGGAGCCTACTTTTAAATAGAGATTCCTTATTAAAATATTAGTTCTGTAGCGTTATCATTTGTGCCATAGTTTTGAACGGCTCAGGAAACACTGCACAAAATAATAGCTGGCTCTATATAAAAGATTTCAAAAAGGAATAACAAAAGAATCTTTTATTCTGACAAGAGTTTATGAGTTATAAACCAGAAATACTGTTTGTTGTAAGGTATCCAGCGTGGCATACACATTTAATATGGTCATTTTTATTCCTTAGTTGAATGGAGGATAAGAACCTTCAGAGTCGTTAAATTCAACTGTCACCATCATTCCCTCCTTTTAAAAATAAACTTTCTGCTAGAATTAGGTATTTAGATCCACGGAATCTATGTACCAATTCTGAGTATAGATCTAACATTAGATTTGAGTAAGAAGAATGTCTTTGTTGATACAATGGAGGTGAATTAGCTGCACAGTGTTTCTCAACCTTGGCAACTTGAAGATGTCTGGACTTCAACTCCCAGAATTTCCCAGCCAGCATTTGCTGGCTGGGGAATTCTGGGAGTTGAAGTCCAGACATCTTCAAGTTGCCAAGGTTGAGAAACACTGAATTAGCACATTCAATACGCCTATAAAGAATCTCGGAGAAGAAACGAAATGTACTAAAATTATTAAGAAAGCCATAACTGTGAAGTTGGTCACGATTTCAGCAGCTGCTCTTTTGTGTATAAAAGAGGCATCAAATAGAGGACATCAAATATTTGAACTGTTTTATTCAGAAGAGTATTAAAAAGGTTACTCAAAAAATGACTCATATCAAACTCTTATCCTGGATGATTACAACTTGCGTACTTTGGTACGTTCCGTCGATGTCAGTCAATTCTTATCGGCGGTTTTAGTTTGAAAAGATTAATTTTGATGCTGTTTTAACTGGCTATATATGTCATGTTGGCACTTAAATTATTTAGTTTGACTACGTTAAAATATGTTTGGATGTTTTTATGGTTTTGTTCCTCTGTGCTCATGTTTCCTAACCTTCAGAGACGTCGATTCTCTAGTCCCAGAATTTCTCAGCTAGTCTGGCCATTTCAAAGAATTCAGGGATGTAAAATCTACTCATCTGGAAGTTGCCATGATTGGGAAACACTGTTCTGGGCAATGAACTCTGAATCTTCTGTATTAGTATTCTTAGTATTCTTGCTGTTTATAAACTGATCCAATTGAAATAATAAGCCTCTCCCGCTCCCTCCCTCCCCCTCTCTCTCCTCCCTCCCTCTCTCTCTTCCTCTCTCTCTCCCTCTCCCTCTTTCTCTCTCCTCCCTCTCTCCCTCCCTCTCTCTCTCTCCCTCCCTCTCCTCTCTCCCCCTCCCTCTCTCTCTCTCCCTCCCTCTCCTCCCTCCCTCTCTCCCCCTCCCTCTCTCTCTCTCCCCCTCCCTCTCTCTCACTCCCTCTTTCCCTCCCTCTCTCCCTCCCTCCCTCTCTCTCCCTCTCTTTCTCCCTCCCTCTCCCTCCCTCCCTCCCTCTCTCTCTCCTCTATGTGTCTTGTATGCTGTAGCCAATGTATTAATGTTATCTTGCTACCTGACTGGCAAATTGTAGATGTTAGCAAAAATATGCGTAATAAGAAAGCCAGTATGTTCTAGTGCAGGGGTATCAAACTCAAGGCCTATGGGCCGAATCCAGCCCAAGGGGTGCTTTCGATCTGGCCTGCAGGGCTGCCCTGGAAACAGCGACGGACTGGCCCACGGTGCCTTTGCCACTGAAAATGGAGCTCATAAGGGTCATACGTGGCCCTCCTGGGCTCCCTTTTCGGCTGCGACGGCCTCCTGCAGCCCTCTGCCAGTGAAAACAGAGATTGTGGGGGCCGTGCACAGCCCGGATGGGCTCCGGTTTCGCTGGTAGAGGGCTTCAGGAGGCCATCGCAGGCAAAAATAGAGCCTGGGAGGGCTACCTGCCAACCATTATGAAGAGTGCTAGCAAAACAAATTACTAGCAAAAGTGGCATTTGATCACACAAGTGATGTCGAGCTGCCCCCCCTCCCCGCCCCCGGTCAAACACAACCCTGATGCGGCCCTCAGTGAAATCAAGTTTGATACCCCTGGTCTAGTGGTTAAGGCCTCAAGCTATAAAGAGAAAGATGATGAGTTCATGTCCTGCCTTAACCATGAAACCAGCTGGGTGACTTTGGGCTAGTCACTCGCTCTCCGACCAACCCACCTGATGTTGTTGTTGTGGAGCAAATAAGGACAAGGAAAGTGTGTTGGATTTCTTTGCGCCTGGAGTTATTTGTAAAAATAATAAAAGGCAGCATGCAAAGACATAAGCATGCGGTGCTGTTATAAAGTTGTTTTCCTTCAACAGTCCCATCGTTTGCTTAAACAAATCTTTTCTCAATGATTCAGAATAACGATGTCTGCATTATTTTGATCCTTTTCGGTTGATGCATCTGTCTTGCCCCTTGTAGGCTTGCACATTGGCTCGGAGAAACGCAGATGTGTTCCTGAAATACCTGCACAGGAATAGTGTAAATATGCCAGGGATGGTGACTCACATCAAGGCTCCTGAACAGCAGGTCAAAAGTGAGTTTGGGTCTTTTATTAATATTTGCAAACATTGTGTATGTTTATCGTTATAAGTGCTTAAATTATGCGTTTGTGCATAATATGTCCTTTAATAATTTCTCACCTGGCAGATATCCTGAATGAGCTTTTCCAGCGAGAAAATCGTGTCCTACACTACTGGACGATGAGGAAAACGACGGCTTGACCAATGCCAGCAATATGTAGTCTTTGAAAGAAGCGCTAAACAGGTCAGGGACTCTCTTTATTGATAATAGTTGAGTTGGGATGTCCATATATCTTAGAATTCTTCCTCCAGCTGTCATTCAAAAATAACCAACAAAACATTATGTCACTACGGTTTTCTCAAATATGTCTCCCCCCCCTCCCCCAACCCCAACAACTTCCTCCCAGATTCCTTGCAAAGAAAAATGAAAGTTTGGGGAATACCTTTTAGCATTCTGTGCAACACAAAAGAAAAACAACAAGAGAAGAGAGCCAAGGTGGCGCAGTGGTTAGGGTGCAGTACTGCAGGCCACTTCAGCTGACTGTTATCTGCAGTTCAGCGGTTCTAATCTCACCGGCTCAAGGTTGACTCAGCCTTCTATCCTTCCGAGGTGGATGAAATAAGGAACCAGACTGTGGGGGCGATATGCTGACTCTGTAAACCACTTAGAGAGGGCTGAAAGCACTATGAAGCGTTATATAAGTCTAACTGCTATTGCTATCGCTATAAAATCACCAGACCACCTTCCATTCTATAGATTCATAGCAATATTAGAGATGCAATCACAGATCAATCACACACACACACAGCCATCCTTCTCTCCTGCATAAAAATGCAGGACTGTTTACCTCCATCTATCCATTGAAAATTCCAATTTTCAGCAAAATCACACCCGTAGCAAACAAAGTGTTTGCACTTATGACCTCCTCATTCACTTAACAAGTGTCACAAAAAATGTAACATTGGGTTGGTTTTTATGACCATCATGACATAATAGGCAGACTTTGGTCAGCTAGGTAGGATATTGCTGTGCTTATTGAGAATTTATCAACTAATGAACAATTGTTGATTTCAGTGATTATTTTTTGTCCAAATCATTTTCCGGTTACTTGTATTGCACTTCAGTTACACTGTAATTGGTGTTCAGCTGTTTTTAGCAATAGCAGTTAGACTTACATACCGCTTCATAGGGCTTTCAGCCCTCTCTAAGCGGTTTACAGAGTCAGCATATCGCCCCCCACAGTCTGGGTCCTCATTTCACCCACCTCGGAAGGATGGAAGGCTGAGTCAACCTTGAGCCGGTGAGATTTGAACCGCTGAACTGCAGATAATGGTCAGCTGAAGTGGCCTGCAGTACTGCACCCTAACCACTGCACCACCTTTTTCTGTATAATTTTCTGTATACTAGTATATTCTGTTTTGGTTTGGCATCACAACTAATGGAATTGGCTGTTCACTGAGAATTTTGTAAAGATTAATATCTCATCTTTTATGTTGGGTGTGTGTGTGTGGGGGGGGGCATAACAGCCCTAAAGGTATTTACTTAGAAGTAAACTCGGTTGAGATAATTACAATCTTTTGTCTTGAGAAAAAATACTTCCAGATTGTGACAAAAATATAATTTGAATATTTTTGAATGATGCAAGGGAGAAACAGGACAAGACAAAAAAACCCAGAATTTGAATAAATAATCTGTTGTTGGGAAATGGTCAGGTTGTTTCTCCTAGAAGTTATTTAATTTTTCTTCTTCAATTGTCTTCTTAGGCTCTTGAATGGATCCATGATAATGGAGAGTTTTATTTATCCACACACACTTCCACTGGCTCAAGTATCCAGCATACTCAAGAGCTGTTGAAAGAACACGAAGAATTCCAGATAACTGCAAAGGTAAATGTAAAACTGTAGATATTTAGGTTTTCTGTCATATCACTTGAAAAAGATACCAATTTGGCCCCAGTTTGGAAAAAGTGGGTTAAATCCATCTCCCATGCCATACGGTCAGAGGTGGGTTCCTACCAGTTCGCACCTATTCGGTAGAACCGGTTCGTCAAATCTACCGAACCGGTTAGAAGAGGTTCCACCAGTGGACCCGGAAAGCAGGCCACACCTACAGAAGAGGTTCCAAATTTTTTTTGAAACCCACCACTGGTCCTTGGATAGGATTATTCTACACTATCATGCTCCTATTTATAAAACTCAGTGCCTCTGAAAGGTAAGGATGACTACTGCGTTTGTGGTGCAATCGGAACATTGCGTGTGTTGAAGTTGTTTTAACGCAAACCAAAGATGCCTTTTAAAAAACAAGTTTACATCATATTCTTATGTATGCCAGGGCTGTGTGTGAGGTAATTTAAGGTGGTTCTGACAAGTGTCATCAGCATCTTCATATCCGGTCACGTGGGCGGCAAGCCACTCCCATCTGGTCACATGGGCGGCAAGCCACTCCCACAAAGGAGGCCACACCCACAGAGTAGGTTCGAACAATTTTTGAAAGCCACCACTGCATACGGTGATTCTGCAAACCTTACTATTCGTGATAAATCTAACGTGTTGCATTTGGGATCCATTATAATTGTAGAAGATTAGCATTTATAGTTTGTACCAAGTCTATAAAATACTTGCATTTACTCCTCTTCCAATATTTGTCACAGTATGTTGAATTAAATATGTATAAATGTACAGATGCAATTTCAACAACTTCATGGTCAAAACTCCCTGGTCTTTTAGTAAGATTAATGATATTAAAGTGAATATTATATTGAAATTTATGTGTATTTCAGGGGAAGTTCACTGACAAGTTTCATTGTCTTTTATATAGATAAATAGGTGAATCAAAAATGTGTTAGGAAAGCTAACGCCCCTAGAGTATTTTGGGGGGCAAATTGCATTTATCTTGTGAAGATCATAACTTTAATCTACCATTGAGCCTTTATCCTTACATTTATATGCTTCTGGGATGAGACTTACTTTGATTTCCTCTTTGGGCCCATTTGTAAAACAGATGTGTAAAACCTTTTAAATCTTAGTTGAAATTGTGACAACTTAAATCAGGATTTTTGTTTCCTGCTTTGAAAGTTGTTAAGCATATTTGGTAATTGAGAAATGTTATTTGGCACATGAGAAGTTATTGTGGTATAATTCAAATCTGAAAATAATGGAGAACATGTGTTACTGAAGTGCTTAAGCAGTGTATGGTCTACATCAGGGGTAGTCAACCTTTTCGTGACCTGACAAAAGCGTGCCCGACAACAGTGCGCTGACAAAACTGTGTCGATAAAACCGCGATATTGATAGCGCAGCTACAAAGGCGTGCCAACAAAAGAGCGCCAACAGAAGCGCCATTACGGTTAAGGTAAGGGTAAGGGTTAGGTTTAGGGTTAGGTTCAGGGTTAGGTTTAGGGTTAGGTTCAGGGTTAGGTTTAGGGTTAGGTTAGGGTTACCTTTAGGGTTACCTTTAGGGTTAGGTTTAGAGTGTGCTTCTGTCGGCGCGCTGTTGTTGGTGCGCTTCTGTCCTAATTCTTCGGTGCGATTTCGAACTTGTGCTTTTGTCCCCGGGGTTTTGTCGACGCACATTTGTCAAGCGTGCATTTGTCGGTGAACCAACCTTTTTATACCTACCACCCACTTTTGTATCTCTGTTAGTAGTAAAATTTTCTAACTGCCCACCGGTTCCACAGTAATGGTGATTTATAAAGTAGGGAAGTTAATTAAATTTAAAAAAGGAAAGTGCTTCAGTATCGGACAAAACCTCTATCGCCCACCATGAAAGCTGGAACGCCCACAGGTGGGCAGTAGGGACCAGGTTGACTATCACTGGTCTACATAGAATAACAGAGTTGGAAGGGACCTTGGAAGTCATCTAGTCCATCCCCTTCTTCAGCAGGAAACCTTATACTATTTCAGACAAATGACTGTCCAGTCTGTTCTTGAAAGCCTCCAGTGATGGGGCACCCACAACTTCAGAAATCAAGCTATTGCACTAGTTTCTCAATCAAAATTTCCTGTTACAAAATGTGAAATTTGACATTAGGGTTTAAAAATGAAAATAATTTAACAGAAACTATTATTTTTAGTTGATTACCCTTAAAGTATGTTTTAAACGGGGTGGACGTTAAATCTCTTTGTGTTGATGATACAAGAAAGTTGAAGTTTCTTTAATCCTCTAGATTTTGTCTTTGTTCTGGGATATAGCTTTATTTTGGTTTCAAGTTAATATATACGTTAACATAATTTGGGGAAGAAATATTAGATTTAAGGGTCTCAGTGGGATGCTGAATTATATTCCTAAAAGATAGGATTTGTCAGAGGTTTGGTTTTATCGGGCTCGGGGTATACCAAAGAGGATAATCCTACATAACTAGAAAGTGCATAAGAGGATATGTGTTATCTATTTTTGAAAAATGACAAGACACATTGCTTTATGACTCAGGTTTGATGACAACCTCAGTGGCTAAAATAATTCCACGTAGCTCTTTATACTTATATGGATATTTTCTTTTCCATTCCAATTGTTGGAGTTTGGGTTTAGTTTTTGTTTTTCCAATTAAGTTTAGTTCATTTAACCACTACAATTTATTTAAGGTTTTTTAAATTGTATTTTCATTATTCAGTGCATACTATTTTCTCTTGTGTCGTACTATTTTAGCAATTTAGAAAATTGATAGGTATTGGGCTGCTTGGATCATAGTTTCTAATAAAAGAGAAGTTAACCTAGCTTATTATAAGCTTTGGGGGCTTGAAAATATCAGTATTTTAAACTCATGTATACCTAAAAGTAAAAAAAAAAAAAATGGAATGCCTAAAAAAATCCTTTTCTTATGGCTAAAATAAAATAACACGTTTGGTTTTAAAATCATGACATTCCAAAATATATATTTAATTATTGAACAGCAGTACTGAAACGATTGTCAGCGAAGTATTAGTAACATGCCTGAAAAATTCTGTAATCCCATTGGAAATCATCTGCCTTTTTCTACTACTTTGCGAAGCTGCTGGTAGAATCTTATATGTCCCAAAGTGCTAAGTCAGTGTTAAATTACTCTATGCACAAATGAGAATAATAATAATGTTCACTTAATGATTTTGAGAAAGTATATGCTGGTGAATATGCTTAAATTATGGAAAGTTCTATCTAAATTTAGTTTTGAATGATGGCTGCTCAGTGGCAGGAAGAGTTATACATAAAAGTGAAGTAAAGCACAAGTGAGCATTAAAGAAGGTTCAGCTAATATATAACACCAAAGTCAAAATATGTGATGTCCACTTGGTTGTATAATGTACTTTTGTTGTGATATTCGTTGGTGATTGGTTAAAATTGTAAACACATAATGTATTTCCATATATGAATAATGCCTATGACACCCTGGATGATTTGCAGCAAATTTTAGATAGAAGAAGGATAATGGATCTGAAAATTGATGTTTTAGAGACCAGAGTTATTGTGATTGATGGAGAAAATAGATGGAGACATTTTAAGTTTAACAAATGTTAAGAGAAAGATGTTAAGTAGTATATACGGTATGTTGTAAAGAAGGAATATTTGTTTAAAAAGTCACTATTTAATATGTTAAGGGAAAAAAACCATAAAAGTAAGTTGAATGCAGTAGAGGTAATATCCTTAAGTGTGTATGTGCTAAAATAAGAAAAGAAAGGGTCCAAAATGTGTGGGTTTTAATTGCATATTGATTAAATGTCCACATTGAGTTAATGAGATGATTTATGAAGGTGGGGAGAATGGGTCTACAGCAGTGGTAGTCAACCTGGTCCCTACCACCCACTAGTGGGCATTCCAGCTTTCATGGCGGGCGGTAGGGGTTTGCTGTAACTCTGCTTTATAAATTTTATAAAGTAAAGTTACTTCCCTACTTTATAAATCACCATTAATATGGAACTAGGTGGGCGGTTATAAAATTTTACTACTAACAGAGATACAAAAGTTGGCGGGAGGTATAAAAAGGTTGACTACCCCTGGTTGAGAGGAAAACCGAAGAGTGAGAAAGTTTGAATTAACTGGAACAGATGAGCTCTTGAAAAAGAGAAAGAAGATTTTAAAGAGCAAAAGACAGTATATGAAATTATGGTTCATTGCACAGTCAGCTAGATGTTCAGCTGGATTTGGTAATTTTGCCTGCCTATTGAGACCTTACCAAGGATCTTGGGTGGTGTTACAGATACTATAAAAAGAGCTGAGGTGGCGCAGTGGGTAGAGTGCAGTACTGCAGGCCACTTCAGCTGCCTGCTATCTGCAGTTCAGCGGTTCAAATCTCACCGGCTCAGGGTTGACTCAGCCTTCCATCCTTCCGAGGTGGGTAAAATGAGGACCCAGACTGTGGGGGCGATATGCTGACTCTGTAAACCGCTTAGAGAGGGCTGAAAGCCCTATGAAGCGGTATATAAGTCTAACTGCTATTGCTATTGCTATTGTTGCAGGATGAAAGCTGTTCCAAGTCGTTTGCAATTGACTGGTAGTGAATTTGTCAATGCCAATAGTGTTCAAGCGGTACTTCCATTGTTTTGGGATTACACCCAAGGCAGCTATTACTATTGGTACTATCTCTGTTTTGTTTTGCCACAGTCATTCTATTTCTATTTGCAAGTCTTTGAACTTTGTTATCTATTAATGTTAATTAAATCTGAATGTCACTTGACTGACAATAACGAGTCTCATAACAATCAAACAAAAAAATTACCCCCAAAATCGATAAAAATAAAGATTAAAAAATAGAAATTTGTTGAAAAAGGGGGTCTCACTGTTCTGTGCTAAAGGCCTGGTTAAAGAGCCAGGTCTTCATAGTCTTTATGGCTTTTCTAAATAACAGCAGAGTGGTAATTACCCAGATCTCTGGAGAAACCATGTTCCAGAGGGTAGAAAAGACATGCTTCCAGGGTTCAGAACCCAAACTATGGTAGAAGCAAGAATGATTGGTAAAGACAGAAAAGCATGTATATGCACAGAGAATGTTTGGTGTTGTAAAACTAGTGTTAGCTATGCTTCCTTTTTATCTCATGCATTTCATTTCTTCCGTTTATTGCTTTTTACTGTTTTTCTACATCTGCAGAAGAGAGTCCCACGCTCTAAGCCAGGGGTATCAAACTTGATTTCATTGAGGGCTGCATCAGGGTTGTGTTTGATCTGGGAAAATTGTATGCCAATTCCACCCTGAAAGTGAGGTGCAATCCCCAAGGGAGTTTAACCGGCTCAGTAAGAGTACAAAAAGGGGTACGGCAGGGTTGCATCCTGTCCCCCTCCCTCTTCAACTTCTAATCCCCTGATTGACCTTTTACAGAACCCGGATTGCCATCCTCCTAACCTAGCACAACGCAAAGTGCCAATTCTCTTATATGCTGATGACGCTGCTATCATTTCACAAACCCCCATAGGACTGAAGAGAGCAATTAGGGCAACACTCGGCTATTGCAGGCAAAACAAGCTGGTCCTTAACTTCGATAAATCAAAAATTTTAGTTTTTGCTAAAAGACCACAATGCCAATATTCCTGGCAAATAGAAGGACATAGTTTGGAACAGGTTAAAACATTTAGATACCTTGGTGTGGTTTTCCACTCGCTAGGGACATGGAAGGCACACCTGGATCACACATTGCAAGTAGCCATTAGGTCCTCAAATGCAATCAAACATTTCTTTTATACAGCTGGAGGTCAGTTAGTACCTGCTGCCTTAAAACTTTTGAGGGACATGACCAGGGAGCATGGCCAGCTCTACATCACTCGTGTCGGGAGCACTTGTGATGGCCAAGTGCTAAGGCAGGAGTTCTCTCAGACCATCCCACTTTCATTATAATCTCCATCCTTCCTTCCTTCCTTCCTTCCTCCCTTCTCCTTTCTTCTTCCTTCCCCTTTCCTTCTTTTTCTTTCCTTGCTATTTCTTTCTTTCCTTGCTTTTTCCTTCCCTTCCTTCCATGCTGTCTTTCCTTCTTTTTCTCTGTCTTTCCTTTTCTGCAAAAGGGGAAACATTTCTCCTTTTGTTTTGTTTTAGTTTGTTTTGCTAGCCCCCTGCCAGCGAAAATTGAGACGGGGAAGGGGGAGCGGGTTTCCCCCCTGGCCCCATTTTCAGCCACAACAGCTTCTTGCAGCCCTCTACCAGCGAAAATGGAGCTTGGGAGGGAGGGGGCGTATTCGCTGGCAGAGGGCTGCAGGAGATCCTTGCAGCTGAAAACAGAGCCTGGGAGGGTGGCACATGGATCTTGAGTTTGACACCCCTGCTCTAAGCGGAGTGCTCATTTTATTTATAATAAAATGAAATAAATGTGGAAGACCCCCTGCCTCCTATACGTAGATCAGACTTTTATCAGCCTAATACTAATCAGATTTCCTTTCTGCTAGCCTTCATCTGATCGTCAATCCCATCTAGAGTGATACATCCAGTGGTGGGATTCAGCCAGTTCGCACCTATCCGGGAGAACCGGTTGTTAACTTTCTAAGCAGTTTGGAGAACCGGTTGTTGGAAGAAATCTTATTTTGTTTTTTTTCCACTTTTGAGGGCTAATCCTGTAAGGAAGGCAGGAAGGAAACATTCTGGTGTTGTTTCTAGCCTCATCTTTATTGTCCTCGCTTACAGAAACGCTTTTCCAGTTAACCCTTATTACATTGTAACAGCTAAGGCGAAGCGCCCATCAACGTGAGTGACGTTGAGTTGGCCATGACCACCCAGTCACATGACCACCAAGCCACGCCTATCCAGCTGGTCATTAGGGCAGAGAACCGGTTGTTAAATTATTTGAATCCCACCACTGGATACATCCCAACAGAATCTGTGACACAATCTTTTTACACCCACGCTGTAGGGGACAATAGGTCTGTTAATGTTAACATTACTCTTTTAATACCATATACGTTACCAAAATCTCTGCTCCTATAAAGACTGGAACTTCTTGAGTTCTTTATCAATGACGTGTGGTATTATAAATTGGGTTTTTAACATGATGAGGCATGTTTCCCCAAACTTG
The DNA here is from genome assembly GCF_009769535.1 of Thamnophis elegans. Lineage (NCBI taxonomy): Eukaryota > Metazoa > Chordata > Lepidosauria > Squamata > Natricidae > Thamnophis > Thamnophis elegans. The sequence goes on from NC_045546.1 coordinate 80,949,310, forward strand.
TGTTTTCTGGATAGTTAGACAATCCCCAGACACACTAGTAGTGTCAGTGCACGATGATGCTATCCTTACTTTGCAGAACCCTAAAAGCTAGAAATGTAAAAAATGTTGCAATGATCCTGATAATTCTGTTCAAGTACCAAAAGCCGTTAGCATGGAAACAGAATATTATCTTCTATTTATAGCGTGAAAAGGCTGTTATTCATTAGAGGCACCGAATGTCCACTCTTTCTGACTGCCTTCCCATCTTTCGTCTATCCTATAGCAAACCAAAGAGCGGGTGAAGTTGTTGATACAGCTAGCGGATGGCTTTTGTGAAAAGGGGCATGCCCATGCAGCAGAGATTAAAAAATGTGTCACAGCCGTGGACAAGCGATACAGAGATTTCTCTCTGCGTATGGAAAAATACAGGACCTCTTTAGAGAAAGCTCTCGGGATTTCTTCGGATTCCAATAAATCGGTGAGTGTTGAATGTTTAATTTTTATTTTGCCTCAAAGTGATATGGAACGACTTCATCTGGCTTCTAGAATTTCTGTCTAGATAGAACCCCCTTTTTGTGTTGGTTTCTCCTTCTCTTCACTAATTTTGATGTCATCTTCCCTTCCTTTAATTCAGAGCAAAGCTTGCAACTGGATATAATCCCAGCCAGTCTCCCTGGGTCAGAGGTGAAGCTGAGAGATGCTGCTCATGAACTTAATGAGGAAAAGAGGAAGTCTGCACGCAGGAAAGAGTAAATCATTTGTCCCCTCCTAACATAATGCATGTTTATCCATGCTTGGACGTGTCTAATTTTTATCTATTTAGTTAGGATGTTGTGCATTCATAGCCCCAGCCAACGTCTCATTAATATGTCACCCAAACATTCTTTTTACATTTATGTAAATTATGTGCATAAAACAATGAAGGGGAAAAGTAACACATGGTAGTCTTGGTCCGTGCCAAAGTATACGATATGTCCCTCCCCCCCCCCCGCCTTTTCCATTTGTCCATTTCTATGACCCTATATGTTAAAAAAGAAAATGAGAATATGGATTTTAAATTGTGCATTGCTATTTGATAAGTCTGAGGCAAGGCATTTAAAATAGGCTGATCTCTTGAACGTCCCAAAAAAATGAATCTAGATTTTTTTTTTTAAGATTCAATAACAAATAAGAATCAGCAAATGCACCCTTCCTTTCAAGGCATTTTAAAATAGGCTGATCTCTTGAATGTCCAAAAAAATGAATCTATAATATTTTTTTCTAAGATTCAACAACAAATAAGAATCAGCAAATGCACCCTTCCTTTCAAGGCATTTTAAAATAGGCTGATCTCTTGAACGTCCAAAAAATGAATCTATATTTTTTTTTCTAAGTTTCACAACAAATAAGAATCAGCAAATGCAGCCTTCCTTTAATTTTATTCAGTATTTTTATTGCTTCCTTTAGCCATACTTAAAGCAAAGATTACATTAGAGGACAGAATGCTTCCAGGATGAGACAATATTACTTATGCAAAAGCCATGTTAAAACATTTTATTATCATTTTTACTGACCTTAATAGTCCACATTTTTTTCTAGTTGCAGTTCTCATCCACTTGTGCTCTTGAGCTCACCAAATATATTTTACTAGGTTAAATCCTTGCCGTGTATCTAATTTCTGTTCAGAATGATATAGATGAAACGAATAGTCTAAAGTTTCTCTCTCTCTTCTCTCTCTTGTGTATGGAAAGGTTCATCATGGCAGAGCTTATCCAGACAGAGAAGGCTTATGTAAGAGATCTCCGGGAATGTATGGATGTAAGTTCTTGCTTTCAAGCTAAATGTGGTTCTCAAATAGATTCCCCCCCCCCCACACTGTCATATTGTATGATCTGTAACCATAGAGCTGTGCAGTGCTGTATCAGAAGTAGGCGTGTTTGTCAATTAAATCAAGAATCGCGATCAGCTTCTTGTTTTGCTCTTTAACATTCCTACGTTGATTGAACAGGGACAATAGCATATCTGTTCATTTTCAGGCACAATGAACTGGTTGCTGCTTTGGTTAAGCTTTTATTGTTTTGCTGAAAGGATAATGTTCTATTATTGCTTCCACTGTCACATTCGAGAACTGGCTCATTCTCTCTGAACAAAAACTCCTCTCTCCTGTATTTCAGGGTTTGGTTTTTAGACTGTTGGTTTTTCATTGACATGTTGCACTTGTTAGGATCTCATGATTAGTGACCCGTCAAAACCGCGGTAGAATAAAGCGCGCCCGACGAAAGCGTGTACGTGACGTCATCAGCAGCGCAACGAAAAAAATTAAAAATAAATTAAATTAAAATTAAAATAAAATTAAAGCAAGCCGATTCACATAAAGGTAAGGGTTAGGTTTAGGGTTAGGTTAAGGGTTAGGGTTAGGTTTAGGGTTACGTTAAGCGTTAGGGTTAGGGTTAGGTTCAGGGTTAGTGTTAGGTTTAGCGTTAGGTTAAGGGTTAGGTTTAGGGGTAGGTTTAGGGTTAGGTTAAGGGTTAGGGTTAGGTTTAGGGTTAGGTTTGGGGGGGTTAGGGTAAGGTTTTCGCTTTAATTTTAAATTTACCGCTCACAGCACAATGTTTTCGTCGCGCTGTGATGACGTCACGTACGCGCTTTCGTCGAGCGCGCTTTATTCCACCGCGGTTTTGTGGTGGACCTCATGATTATAATACCAAAGAATAGTATTATACAAATCTGAAATAGACATTTTATAAAGTCCCATATGATTTTGCATATATTAGTTTGAGGATGGTTGGTTATATCTAGATAATCGTTAAGTCAACTTTGCTCCACCTCCTTTATTTTTTTTAACCAGACGTATCTCTGGGAAATAACGAGTGGTGTTGAAGAGATCCCACCGGGTATTGTCAACAAAGAGCACATCATTTTTGGAAACATGCAGGAGATCTATGAATTCCATAACAAGTGAGTGAAGAGTGTCACCCATGACCCTGCTTTTAGAAGAAAAAAAAGAGTGATCTAATGTCTTCTGATATATTAAATGAATATATGTTTTTATTTTGCTACTGCAGATTGAAGGTTCAATGAGTGTAGCTTGACAATTTTCAGAATTAGCACTGTTTTATTCTGGTTCTCTATTTAAGTAGATCTTAAAATGGGCTTGCTTTATTTTGGTCCGGAAATTTCATGTAAATAGGCTGATCTAGGTTGTTCAGCCACCCAAGACAATGAGTTGCTTGGGTTTTGCTGCATAATACATAAAACTGATAAATAGAACACATCGGCTTTTATCTGTGAGATGACTGATAAGCCAGGTTTTGAGGAATTTCCAGAAAATAAAGGGGGATGGATGTGATCTGACTTTTGGGGGGTGGGGGATTTATAAGAAGAGGTCCAAGGCAGGTAAGGCCAATTTTCTTGGGCCCACTAAGTGTACGATCCATGATAGGTGAGGACCTGTAACATAGCCTTTCTTGTCAGATTTCATGGGATGAGCAGATGTAATCAGGAAGAGACAATCCTTCAAATAACCAGCTTCTATGCTGTGAAGGGCTTTAAAGATCAAAACCAGCACTTTCATTTGGACTTAGAATAGCAATAGCAATAGCAGTTAGACTTATATACCGCTTCATAGGGCTTTCAGCCCTCTCTAAGCGGTTTACAGAGTCAGCATATTGCCCCCAACAACAATCCGGGTCCTCATTTTACCCACCTCGGAAGGATGGAAGGCTGAGTCAACCTTGAGCCGGTGAGATTGAACAGCCGAACTGCAGAACTGCAGTCAGCTGAAGTAGCCTGCAGGCTGCACTCTAACCACTGTGCCACCTCGGCACATAAATAGGATCTGAGAATAGCATTAAAGACTTAATTCAGACTTACTAGATCACATAGTCTGAATTCAGGATTTATTTGAAGCTCCAGACTCACCAGATGCACATAAAAATTATTCTGTAGTGTCTCCCGCACCAAATTTCCTTCCCTTAGTAAGGATCCCTAATTTGATATACTGCATCCTTTTTCTCTGTTAATATTTGTGGAGTCTTAAAATTTGCTGTGAATAAGTAACGGATGAAAAATCTATTACAACCAGCCTGCGGGCATACCTGCAAAACGCAATGCTTGGTTTGCAAAAGTCTTATTTAATACATAAATGTGCCCGCATAGAATGCAAGATGGGAAAAAGCCATGTCTTGCTCTCTAAAGCCCCCAACTGTTGTAATTCTGAGCTCCCATGCACAGTCATCTCCTTGAATTTGTCTCACTAGTCCAAGTGAACATCAGGTAGTTCAAAATTTCCTATGTGAAAAATCTCTACACTATATATATTGCCCAATGGTCACGCTTAGAATTATGGCTGCATTGGTTCTCAATAGGTAATGAAAGGAATTTTATTTTTTATATTGTAACTATTATGTGGAAAAGATGTTGAGGCATAAAAGAGATCAATGAGTGTCCAACCACATCTTAAGTCATTAGAACTTGATCGTGGCTGTAATGCCAATGGCAGTTCAGACAGGGCGTCGAAGCCCCGGCTGCTAGAGCTCCGGAGGCAGAGCAGCGCGGCGAGTGCCGTGATTGACAGCAAACTGTCGTCTCTCCACTCCCTGCTGAAAGATCGCTTACTAATCGCCGTTTCCTCCTCCAGAAAGTAAAGCTGAATCCAAGGATCCTGAGCAATTTGTTAATTATACTAGAGAGAGAATTGATATATGTCTCGTCCGGCTGGACTGAGTTAAAAACTGACCCGTCCAGTCAGAGGGGGCGTGGTCAACATTTACATAACTCGGTCTCTAGGCTAATGGGCAAAGTTAACCCATGCTTGGATTCCAAAGTTAACCCATGCTTGGATTCCCCTCACAGCGCACATAGAAGTCAATGGTCAATTTCAGGGAAGAAAGGGTAGACTGATTTGTGGAGCTGCTGATTGTTGCAGAATAAGAGCCAGCAAGTTTTTTGTAATTCCTCTCCAGACAAAAGGGAGGATTGAAATCACCCACAAGCACTCCAGGAGAGAACCCAAGACAGCAGTTTACCCTAGTTTTAAAGCTCTGGAAGATGAGGGCCAACAAACATCTTGCTCAAACTGTCTTTGAAAGGAATATGAGTTTGCATACTTTCTTCTCTAATCACTTTTGGAAATTGCTTGTTAACTGCTTTCCATCTATTGGGAATCTTTGGACCTACAGGTTTTACAGAACTGGATGTGATGGAATGTAGTAGGCTGGATTCCAAGGAAAGAGGGATACATTCCAGAGGAATAAGAAACAGTTCAGTCCAGATATTTTGTGTGAAAGGGTGAAGATAGCCCCTCCTTAATGTTTCTCGGAGTATATGGTAGATGTAGATAGTAGAGTACTTAGCCTGGCAAGATTCTGTATATAAGTGTGGGAACAATAAAGTCAGCTTGGAAGAATCACCATGTGTTTTTCTTATTTTGGGGCTTACCTGACATAGGTGAGTTTTCTTCAATCCTTAAGGAAAGAAGTTTTAAATACAAATATAAGGAATATAAAAAAAATCTGGAATAAACAGCAAAAGGGTGATATAAAACTTTGATTTTAAAAAGATACCAATGGACAGAGTCCAAATAAATTTGAAATAAAATTTTGGAATTAATTATATAGAATCCTTCCCATGGGGAAATGCTTTCGTTTTGAATTCTGCTAAAAAAAATTAAATCAAATACTAGAGGGAACTTAAAAGAACTAAAGATTACATTCAAAGGAGAAGAGCAGTCAAATTCAGCTTACAAACATAGAATGAAATAAAATATTTTGACATTAGTTATATTAAAAATTATTTTAAACAAGGGACCCAGAAATTAATTTTGAGAAGGTCTACCTCTGTAGTACACTATGTTTAAAATATTATAGAAAAAGAACAAGTTGTACCTGACGTGATTGAGATTTGAAAGTGGATTTTTAAAATGACATGGAAAAAGATACTACAACACTGGAGATGCAAAAGAAACTGATCTCTTAATAATTAAAAGGGATATACAAATACATTTTCCTATGTGGGATTTACAAGAGGCTTGTTAAGCCTTGAAGAATTTTGTGAGGAGGGACGAAGAAAAGTAAAAATAAATCAAGTTCTGGGACATCATTTGCAAGATCTAGAATTAAGATTGTTTGAAATAAAAGGAGTTAATATAAAGTTGGCTTATTTGATCAAGATTAAAGCAGATATATTGTTATCTCTTGTAACCCTTAATGGATTTTTGCTGACACTGGGAGTAAAATGACAAGCCTTTATGTTGTTTGTAGATAAATAAAATATGAGAACAAGAGATCATTTGCTGTATTTTAGGAGAAGTGATAAATTACTAAAATTGGTTATACTACCGTGATAAATGAGGAAGTCACTTCTTTATATATGTCTTGTACTATATTCTTATTTTTTTCTTTTTCTATTTTTTCTGCTTTTTTCTTTTCTGCCCTCTTATTTTTTCTTATTTTAGTGTTTAGTTTTTTTATGTTGTGTAAATTGTAATCTTTAATAAAATTGTTATAATAATAAAATAACTTGCTAATTGTTCATGAACTTACAGTATAGATTGATTTTATAAAGCTGGAAATACAAGCATTTCTTCCTGTAATAGGTTTGTTTATTTGTTTGTATGGTCAATTTAGATCATTTAACTGCAATGAAGGCAGTAAATCAGTGCTAATTTTCCTACTAGTATTTCAATGTGTATGTTTTGTTTAATGCATAGGGGACTCTGAGCCAGTTCTAACTCATCACAGCTAAAAAGGCACCACCTTTTGTAATGTCTGGCATGATTATAATGTGCCATAACCTGACATAGCATAGCTGTAGCTATAGCTAGATCAATGTTTCCTGGAACTATAAAGTGTAGTTTAGTTTTAAGCAGGGGTGGGTTTCAACTGGTTCGCGACGGTCCCTGCGAACGGTTGGTCACCGAACCCGGAAGTAAGTAACTTCCGGGAACGGCGAAGGGGGCCAGCCCGCCCGCCTGCGGTCCTTACCCGGTTTTGACGAGTTCTGCGCTTCCACGCATGCGCAGGATGCATACAGAGCCTGCGCGATTGTCCAGGAGCAGCTGGAGCGTCGCGCAGACGCTAGTACGCATGAGTGCACCGTGCACGAGGACGCCTCCGGCCCCCGTTCCAACCGAACCGGTTGGAACGGGGCGAACAACCCACCCCTGGTTCTAAGGCTAGATGACTGGATATTCTGCACAAGTATTGTATATAACAATATGTATAGCCACTACGGATAGTATAATTAGAAAGTAGAAGAAAAGAGGAACATGTTAATGGTTTTATTCAATCATTTCCTTTAAACAGTATATTCCTAAAAGAGCTGGAGAAATATGAGCAGCTACCTGAAGATGTGGTCATTGCTTTGTTACCTGGGTAAGATGTTGGTCAGCTTTGTTACCTTTGCTAAATGATCAATTGTATTTTGAGTTGTGATCATCCACCCTTGAAAAATAAAACTATGGCCTAATAGAAGAGATTTATAGTGTGTAAATACAGATAGTTCTCATCTTGAAACCACAATGGAGGCCAAAATTTCCGTTGCTAAATGAAACAGTGAATTGTTAAGTGAACTTTGCCCCATTTTACAATTTTTCTTGCCATAGTTGTTAAGTGAATCGTGCAATTTTTAAGTTAGTAATAAGGCTGTTAAGTGAATCTGACTCCCCCGTTGATTTATAGCAGTAGCAATAGCAGTTAGACTTATATACCGCTTCATAGGGCTTTCAGCCCTCTCTAAGCGGTTTACAGAGTCAGCATATTGCCCCCACAGTCTGAGTCCTCATTTCACCCACCTCGGAAGGATGGAAGGCTGAGTCAACCTTGAACTGGTGAGATTAGAACCGCTGAACTGCAAATAACAGTCAGCTGAAGTGACCTGCAGTACTGCACCCTAACCACTGCGCCACTCGGCTCTCTATTTTGCTTGTCAGAAGGTCACAAAAGGTTATCAAATGACCTCGGGACACTGCAACAATCATAAATATGAGTTGCCAAGCATCTGAAATTTGATCACATGACCATGGGGGTGTTGCAATGGTCATAAGTGTGATAAACAGTTGTAAATCAGTTTTTTCACTGCTGTTGTAACTGTGAATGGTCACTAACTGAACTGTTATAAGTCCAGGACTCCCTGTACAATAGGGCTCTTCAGCTCAGGAAAGAGACCCCCGCTCTAACTGGTGAATAAAGAAAATTATCTTTTGAGTTATGGGATGTGAAATAGGCATCCTGTCAGTTTCATATAATTCTATTAAGCAGCTGTACTTCAAGCTGCGGGATGTCATATTAACATGAATTTAAAGCATCTCATGACTAATTTTTAAAATTTATTGTTGCAAAAGAGGTTTAATAGGTGAGATATTTCTTAGAAATCTCTTATGATTCAGGATATACAGTATCTGAACACATGCATTTCGGGAACAGGTGAATCAGTTTATAACCTAACTAATATGTACCATTTTTCCCCCTTTTGTAATAGTTACTCTTCTTGCATGCCAGATTCTTTATCTAACAGATTTAAACTCAAATAATTCTCAAATAGCCAAGTTTCCACCAGGTGGAGCTTTTTACAAATCATTTCAATCTTTTTTTTTTTCCCTTTGCAGGCAGACAAGTTCCAAATGTATGTCACTTATTGCAAAAACAAACCAGACTCAACTCAGCTAATTTTAGAGCATGCAGGCGCATATTTTGATGTAAGTACAGGATTATAGTGCTGCATTTATACCACTTGAGCTCCGAAAGTATATTTATGGGCATAGCACACACATTTGCGTGTACATATATGCAAATGCACATAGTGAGAATTCAGCATTAGCTTTGAAAGAATATGGATGAAAGTTTGACATGGACCCTGTTCGAAGAATAATCTTTTCATTACAGTGATCAAAGCTTTCTCTTGGAGGATTTAGTTTCATTGTCGTTGTTAACACTCACTATGCTAAAACTGGAACATGTGTGTATCATGATGACATCAGAATGACCTGATTTTTATTCCAATTACCTCGGGTCAGTTTGACTGTCACAAATGTGAAGAACATTTGTGTATTTTCTATCATTTGACTGTTCCTATTAAAAAATAGGTAGCCGCGGACACAGAGGCGGGCAAAAGAAAAGGGCAGCCCGCCAGCTCAGGCGGGCGAGCTGGCGGACTGCCGCTTTCTTTCGCCCGCCTGTCAGAGCTCAGGCGGGCGAAAGAAAGAAAGCGCCTTAGACAGTGGGGTGTCGGGGGAGAGGAGCATTCTCTCCTCCCCCGGCATCCCACTGTTCAAAGCACTTTCTTTCTTTCACCCACCTGAGCTCAGGTGGGCGATGGCGGGCTGCCGCTTTCTTTCACCCGCCTGTCAGAGCTCAGGCGGGCGAAAGAAAGAAAGCGCCTTAGATAGTGGGGTGTCGGGGGAGAGGAGCATTCTCTCCTCTCCCCAACACCCCACTGTCTAAAGCACTTTCTTTCTTTCACCCACCTGAGCTCTGACAGGCGGGCAAAAAAAGCGCTTTAGACAATGGAATGTTGAGGGAGAGGCTGCCTCACCAGCCATAAACCTCACCGCACGTCACTGCCCCAGGAAGAATTCAGTTCTGAACGCCTGCTTCCAGGAATTTTTTTCCCCAAAAAAGAAAAGATACAATGAAAGATGTAAGGTAAGATTGCCAACTGTCAGTTACTGACACAGAATGAAACCAATAATGTAATACATTATGTTTTGTAAATCTTTAAATAGGAATGGAGTAAAAAGGTTATAACTGTAATTTTTTTATTGGATTTGGAAGGCCTGTTTTAAGAAAGAAATTATCTTTCAATCAATAAGCTTATATTGGCATACATCTTTCTTAGTCCAGTGCTAATCCACCCAATTTTATACCTATCTCTATTAAAGACACATCCAGAATCCCTCTGAATAAATATTTCTCTGACATATCCTAAAATGTATTTCTGGAATTCAGAATGAAGTCTGAACAATCAAAATATTTTGATATATCAGAGTATTCAACAACTGTAAAATAATAATTTGCTCCTTCTCAGTAAATTAGTCTGGTTTCACTTTGCCAGAAGAAGCGCTGTTTACACATATTTATCTATTTATTTAGCAATTCATATAGCCACCCTCTCAGAAATATGACTGCAGGCAGCACACAACAAAACAGTTAAAAACTAATATAAACAACTATTAAAAACAACTAAACATGGATTTTTGCTATCATCATTGCACTTCAGAAATGTTCCTTTAAAGTACTAAAGATGGGGAAGGGATTTTTCTCTCAGAGCAGTTTACATCAAAATGCTATATAATACCAAAATCAAAAAAAAAAGGGTAATCAAACTGTTAGAATCTAAAGCAGGATTCTTCACACTGATAGAAATTGGAGCAAGTACACTGGCCATAATTATTTAACAAAATATAAAAGTGATAGCTTGAATAGGCTTTAGCAGTGATGTTGATGTGTTATGTTGTGTTAATATGTTGCTGAGCTAGAATTTCCTAGAGGCCTGGCTGGCATGGCTAGTGGTGAAATGGCTTTCACAATTTTTATATAGGTCAAGCATAAATACACATACCCTAATTGATGAGGAACATGATGGCCCTGATTTAGGACTTCCTCTGAGGTTTTTTTTTTCCGTAAATGTGTTTTTCATTTTCATTTTCGTACAGTCACATATATACTGTGCATAACCGGGGTCATATAACATTAAACAATAAACACAGCCATTCCTCTTGTCAACAAAACCCCTCAAAATAAAGACCCAGTGTACCTCTTCAACCCTCCATACACCCTTTCTTTCGCCCCCCCTCCAACTTTCCATCTTCCCTCCATCAA